>NC_052572.1:81888297-81931833 GCF_016699485.2 Gallus gallus | reverse complement strand
TTGATACCAGAATCTTATGTCTGTTTCGTGTCTGCCAGGTATCAGCACTAAGCTCCCTCTTGTCTTCTCTGCATCTGTCCATGACAAACCCTTACACAACAGCTTGCCCCAGGAGTGAATATGGCAAGTCCTCAACATTCCCAAATTCCCTGATTTTTCTACAGGAATGTGCAACATGGCAGCAGGAAGCCTCTGCAGAGCTGTCACCATGGCCTTGTTAGCACACACAGCAGGGGAACTGGGACGTTAATGTGTTTTCCTGCATCTAAACCTCATCTTTAGTACGAATCCAAATACACTCATAGAGGAAACGGATCTAAGAGGGAATTGAATCACAGGCATTCAGATATTCAGCACTTAATCAGACATAACTCAGCACTTGAGACTGAATAAAGCTATACTAATATGCTTACATGCACATGCAGGGATTCCATTCTACAAGAGCAACATGGGCACTGTATGCACATACTGAGGAAACAGACCTATCCACAGAGTGCCAATGACTGATCTCATGGAAGGTTAGCAGGAACAGATGATGAAATTAAAGTCTCTTGACTACGTATCAGAGGTGGGTGAGCATAAATAGCTCACTGAGGAAAACAGCTAACCTTCCTATTAAAATGCATTAAGCTCTCAGGAATCAGATTTGACTGAAGATACATTTCCTCAAAGACGACAGTCTACTTTTAACTAAAATGACTTTCACAGACAAGATCGGTGTTTTTTCTTTACCTCAACAGCTGACCAAAACCGTCTGCCTTGGAATTTTGAACATGGCGATGATTTGTCTTTCACAGTGCTGGTCAGAAAAAGAGGAAGAGGAAATAAGGATTTTGCTTGACCTGAAAGTAAGACAAACAGACAATTCATCTCTTAAACACCAATGAATTACAACTATGGGATTCTTTCAGCAGTGACAACCAGAATAAAGGTCTAAGGAAACAGCTGTTAACTGAAACTCCTTGCAATACCCAATGGAATTAGCTGGTGGAAACACTCGAGTATGTGTTTAATGGATTCTCAGCAAAACAGCACTGCTTGTAACCAGACAAACATGCTGCATCAGGCTTAGCAACACTCTTCTCCCAGCTGTGTCTTAACCCCACATCTACCAGACTCTTACCAGTTATCCCCTCTCTAAGAGTGTCCAGCAATAAGCATCAGCAATATCAACTATTTCAGGAAAGAAAGGAGGAGTCAGGAGTAGAAGGGGGAGCAGACCACCACAAATAACACAAGCCCTCAGATACTCCAAGTTAAGATCACAAAACCAGACTCTGGGCTGTGCCCCATAAACTAAGAACTTTCCATTTATGAAAGCTTTTAGTTACAGGAGCAAAAAAGCATTAAGTCGACTGCGTAGTTACTCTTGTCAGAAAGAGTTCATAAACATCAATGTTTGGTAACTATTCCTACAGAGAAACAGTAGAAGGCACATTTGTTCCGTTTGCTCATGGATGTCTACAATATATTTCACCCACACTTCTGGGGAAAAGGTACAGAAAAATAGAACAAAGGCCAAAAATATAGGTTAGGTTGCAGGTAGACTTGGTGGTCTTTAAGGTCTTTCCCAGCCTCAGCAGTTCTCTGATTCTATGACTAAAAATAACAATTTTAAAAAGTAAAAAAATAAATTCCCAGGGACAGCTTACCTTTTCGGATACAGAGGGATAAAGACATCCTCCTCTACAGACTGCTTCATCCTCAGGACAACCGTGTTAATCAAATCCTGCCAAAAAAAGAGAAAAGGAAAAATATTAACACATCCTCACAAGAAAAGGATCTCACCTTCCACTTACAACGGCATTAAAGACCTGTGAGCAAGTCTCAGCTTTAACCATCTTTTTCTTTTTCTTTTTTTTTAAATCCTCTTGGATAACGAGATTAATGTATTTTCCAGCTATGAGGTTCTATTAAAAAAAAACACAACAAAGCACCACAGCTACTATACAAACAGAACCTTATCTAAAGCTTCTTCCTGAAGTCAAGTGTGGCGACTGCATAAACGTTTGCTATTACTTCTTTTCATGCTAAGGGCCTAAACATCAACTTAGTTTCACCTACTTTATGCTGGATAAACTCCCAGATTTACATGAGAATAAAACCAGAACTGGGCTAAGTGTATGTTACAGTGAATGTTTACAGTGAAGTGCATACACTGCATCAAGAACTTCCTTCCCCATTACCACAACAGCCTTTACCTGTTTTGCTTGACTGCATTCCCTTCTGGACAGGACTTGTTTTTCAAACACGTTATCACAAAGCTGTGTAAGGTTCTCAGTCTGTGAAGTCGATAAAGGATCCCACACATTCTTGACAAATGCTGAAAAACAGGAATTATTTCATTCACGATTTCCAAGTGGCTATCTGCTCTAGTTTCAAGGAAACAAACATTCAAAAAGCTAAACCTTTCCTTTGCAGTAACCTTAACAAGTAATTGTAACTATCAACATCATTTTACATGACCACTTATTTAAGGTTTCATTACCTAGCTGCAGTGAACGTTCTCAAGACAACCTTAATATACCTGTAATTTTTGGCAGGATAGTTTTTTCAATCACTCTAGGCAAAACTTCTTCATCAGGATCATCATCTCTTTTTGATTCAGACGGCTTTTTGGCATCGCTGAATCCTTCTACAGCTCTGAACCAGGGCATCCTTTTCAGGTCTGTAGAATTCTGCTGAAAGATCATTCCCGTTAGTTGTTCAGCTGTCAGGATTGAGAGAAAAAGCTCCATGCAGAAATATACCTAATGATACCAAAAGATTCTCATTTAACAGTTTTACATGGATTCTAATCACTGAATGGACCAAAGCAGCAAGCTAAAACTGAATGTAAAGCTAGATTTCAGAGGGTTAATAAAGGTGCAAGTGATTCATATACAAGCAACCTGACAAGAGGAAAAGATGTCCTCCTTCTAGTTAAAACTCTTATCTCAAGCTCTGGAATGCCTCTATAACCCACGGCAAAGCTCCTGTACAGAAGTCTTCCCTGCAAGCAGCATGCCCCCGTCCTGTCATACTTTGAGATGCCAGAAATAGCCACAGGCCTTGCCAGTTAACAAAGATGAGTACATCAGAGTAGACAAGTTTGCAAAGACAGTACAGACCAGAAACGTAGCGGAGCACCGCCTACCCAGAAGCCCAGAGGATATCAGAACACACGAACACACACACACAATTTTTCACAAAAATAAAGTCTGGTGATGCACCTACCTCAAGGGGACTCCAATTTATTAACTGAACTCTGACTAATGGATTTAAAAGCTTAGGCAGGCAAAAACCGATGTAAGCATCGCAGTAAGAGTCGGGAAACTTCTCTTTCCACTCCTGGAATTTCAACAGGATTTTTCTGATGTCACAACAATCTGCACGGACATCTTCAAAGATTTTCTTACTCTCCTCTAAAACGTTATCTATGGATAATATTCAATAGGAATAAGAAGAAACAATCACAGAATTTATTGAGGCATAAGCTGAACAGTTCATGCACCTACAGAACAGAAGAAATATCTTTATGATAACAGCATTTCTGCTCCATCTTTCACACCTCTTACACTGAAATGGGTTTTAAAACCAGCACTTTTTCAGGAAAAAAGAGGTACAGAAGACCACAAAAAGACTTCTGCGGTTTTGAACAACTGCACAGATTTAAATACCCATTACATTTCATATTTTGTATGCCTCTTAAAAGCTCAGACAGGAAAATCCTTCTTCTGTTATTCAGCAAATACGCATCGTGCCTCTCCCAGCTCCTCGTGACCTGCTCACTAAGGCAGTTCAAATCTCAATTTGAAATACATTCCAACTTTGGACAAAAAACTGATTAAACTAAAGAAGCCTACGGTCCTATCTATTCTTCCTAAGGCATTGGTCAGAATTGTTTAAATGCATTAATTCTATGCTGTAGAAAATAAACGATATAACATTCAAAAGGAGTATTTCTTCACTCTCCCTTGAAAATCCTTCTCAATACGGGAGGAATTTTGCTCTCATATCCTGACCAACCTTTGCTCTTCTGGAATTCAGTCACCTCTGTCAGAGCCAGTTCTTCATCACTCGGCATGCCTTCGTGGTGACCAGCTGTTTGTGAACGCTCTCTCAGCTGCCGCCTGCAAGTCCTGCATTCTGTAATGAACTCAGGTGAGTTATTCACCACGTACGTACGTAAAAGAAAGCTCAGTGATATACTAAGAACCCCCGGTGAGAGCAATAGCCTAAGGAAACACGGTGAGGAAGCAGAAGTAAGTATGCAACCCTAGAGACACAGACTGTAACAGTAAGGTACTTTGTGAGCTGCCAAAGGACATTAAAAGCATCTCTAACGACCTTCACTTCACCACATTCATACTAGGAACTCCCCCCACCTGAAACACCAAACATCTAACATGGTACTCCATACTATCCCTGCCAGAGGTAGTCTGTAAGAAACTACTGCGCTCTCAACAGTCCGTCATCTCAGTTCTATGTAGCTTATGCAACAACTTGCATGGAAACTGTGACTGCATCCAAGTCTCACTGGGGCTAAAAAACGTTAGTCCTGGCACCACATACCGTAAGAGCAGGCAAAATCAACAAGAAAATTATATTTATATGTATTATTTGCATACCATACCTCTTGTATGTAATTATTGGCATTACTTAACGTTAAAGGTTAACAGTTTGCTTCAAGCAAAGTTTTATTACGTCATTTTTCAACCAATAAAACTCTTAAGTCCTTACCTGTGCCTAAACGGTGATGAGTCAAGGCACCAATGCAACTGGAACGGTTTCAGAGCTCCCAGTAACTTAAGGTCAGCAGCAGACCCCGACGTTCAAAATGTAGCACCTGGCCTACGCTGATAACAGAGGGTAGGTTAGATGTTCTGATGCACCTATGAACATTCAGATTCCAATCAGCATGAAGAAAACCCCCCATTAACAAACAGATGGTTTCCATGTACCTTGAGCTTTGGAAAGGAAAGGCATTTTTGCACGTGTGTGTATCATCTCGCTTAGTAACCGCAAGGATTTACCTTCATCCCTGTGTAAGTAACAGGAAGCAGATGCACACTTACTACAGTTAGATGTAATTATACGTACCTTCGATGCTCACACATTATCAGAAGCTTCATCTTTTCATCACTCTCCAATCCATCATTACTTGGTTTGCCATTCCCAGCTACCAGAAGACAGGAACAAGACAAAGAGGTGAATGCAGAACACTGACTCTGCTTCTGCTCTTCATTTGGAGACTAACCAAAGTAAATAAAACCTCCTGATGAAAAATTCACAGTGTCCAGTGTAAAGCACAGTCAGTATTATCAGTGAACTGTAGGACAGCTGTGGCTGTCTCTCTCCCCTTCTTGGTGACACTTCCAGCTGTGCTTCCCAGAGTGCACACACACTCAGAGTCTGCATGCTTTGCACCCACCCCACCTGCACACCAGTTAGAACCAGAAAGGGCTACATCCCCGAGCTCACTCTTCTCAAGCTGCTGCCAGTTATCAGTCAATCCTTCCTTGTCCTCCTGTTCTACAGTGCCTGCGTCCCAAACAACCTAATATCTACTGGAAAACTAACTCAGTTTCTCTTTTCAAGTACTGATAGACAGCCACTGAGATCAGTAATTCAAAACTGACCGAGCATTTGGTCATGCTATATTCACCATTCTACCACGGAGAAGTGATACTACGCGTCCTACTTCGGTAAGGGTTTCAACTAGGACATCTAGTACAGTATGCCCACTGACAACAGAGCCTGCTCACTAGAGTTTTTTCAGGCTGTTTAAGACTGAAAGCCACTAACTGAATGCCAATTGCCTATTACAGGACTACCTAAGACCCTACCAAAAAGCGTTCAGCGGGACACTATTGGTAGAATTAGTTTGCTTCAATCTGCCTTTGAACACCTCGCCATCACAGGAAACATCTCAACGAAACCTCGTACAGTTATGTACAGTTACATAAAAAAACACGTCAGGCTGCAGCACAACTGACAGTAGTCAGTAGACCTTCATCGAGGCCAAACTCTGTGCAGCATCTTCCAACCTTCCATCTTTTATTTTTATTTTCTATTTTTAATAGTTAAGGTTTGCAGTTAAGGAAAGCAACACAGCAGATAACATAGACAAGTCCTCACGCAACCCAGCTAAATACCAACTCAAACCTACTGTAAGATCCTTATTACTAGTCACATGTTGCAAAGCAAATACATTTTGAGATCCCAAAACTGAATGCAAGTCCCACCTCCCATTCAGCTTTAGGACACCCTGGTTACTACACCTGAAGAAAACTTCTTCCAATAACATTCTGTTTTTCTCCATCACAACCCAGGTGAGCCCACAGCTCAAGCCAGCGCACATATCCTACCTTAATCATTTTAGGTTACTGTGAGGGGTGGTCTATTCCTCCTTTGTTTCCTGTGACACTCAAGTTTCTGATAGAATTGATTCATAACTGGTCATCTCTCATCATCAATTCCAAATAAGAAATCTCATTTTTGCCTTGAGAGAATGCAGGTTCATCATCTTAAAGAAATGGGTGGCAGCGAAGGGAAGGAAAACACACGTACTTTTTCATTGAAACAGTTTACTAAGTTCTCTACGTATGTTCTCATGCCCCTGTAGAACCTGTAATTCATAGCAGCATCTGAAGGCTTCTCTCATTCCTGGGCAGTTATCTTTGAACTGTCAATGCTCTCCACGTGTTTCTCATACTCCCTCTGGTGGGCACGGGGCACATCCTGCAACGATGCCATCCTAAAAAAGAACACACTCAGACAACTAAAACCACGACAAGCCAACAGTTAACGCATTCCTGAACATTTTCCACCTACAACAAAGCACAAAATCCTTGCTAATAGCAGCACCTGCATCGGAGCAAAGAAGAACTGCAAGACTTACCCATACCAACATTTACAGAAGCACTGTGTGTGGACAAGATTCATGCTTTGGAAAACATCACGGGACGAGGCGGTGCGGGTCAACGTCGATCCGCTCGGAGTCGTCGTTTCCGCGGTCTCTGGCGCCCCCGCGTGGCCGATCGGCGGAATGGCGGCCGCGTACGTTCGGTGCCGCAGGCAGCGGG
Source organism: Gallus gallus (assembly GCF_016699485.2). NCBI lineage: Eukaryota > Metazoa > Chordata > Aves > Galliformes > Phasianidae > Gallus > Gallus gallus. Next base: position 81,924,766 of record NC_052572.1, on the reverse strand, counting down.
ACGCGCGCCGAAGCGCTGCGCGGACGTCGCCGTCGCTCTGCGCGGCGCATCCGCCGATCTCCGTCACGCTCAGTCCTCCGAGCGGCAGTGCGCGTGCGCCGCGGGGCTGTGTGCGCGGTGCTGCATGCGCAGCGCGGTGCCGAGCCCGGCGGGTCCTGGGATGCTGCGGTGCCGGGGCCGCTTCACGCCCGTACCGCGACCGCCGATCTCCGAGCCGCTCGGGTTCCGCTATTGCTGAGAGCGCTTTGAAACGGCCGGGGGACGGCGCGGGGCTGCGGGGGGAAGGGGACGTCTGCTGGTCCGCCGCGGCGGAGAGCAATTTGGATGGCGCCGGGCGCTCGGGGGCAGCTGTGAGCCGAACCGGTCCGCTCCCGGGATGGGCTCGGGCATCAAACATCTAGTGGAAATAGATGAGGGGCATCCTCCTGGTTTAGAAGGAGGAGATCGCTGAGCCGGCGGTCCGAGAACCGGCAGGAGCGCTTAGGAGCAACAGCTGCCGATTTGGAGTTGTCGGGCGCATGCTCGCCGGGACCTGGAGGACTAATCACAATAGAGAGCGGCGGATGAGCTGCACAGAGCGGTTACGAAGCCACTTCCGCATTCCTACGCGCACGCGTTGTGCCGCCTGCAGGACTGAGCAGCGGACAGCGGCAGTTCCGCGCATTGGCCACGAGGTGGCGGCAGAGACCGCGGAAAGAACCTCGACGGGATCGATGCGGCCCGCGGCGCAATCGCTGGCGGTCAGTGCTCTGTCGATATGACGGGGGAAGAACACGGAATGAGAAGTGGGGGGCGGTGGGGGTGAAGACGAAGAAAACAGAGGGAAACTCCTCCAAACTCAGGAAAGCCGTGCTAAGATCCTTACAAAAAGAAAATAATAATAATAATAATAATAAAAAGTTTAAAAAAATTACTTTTTGCCAGCATCTGTTGCACTGTTTTTAAATATTCACATACCCAAATTTAACTGCCCAGTACACAAATAAACACCCAGCACAGAATCTGGCACTCCGTGGTCCTCCCAGAGCTTGTTACTGCTTTTTAGGCTGCCCTACAGGTATTCTGTCCTATCCCCTTCATTCCCCTGTGTCTTGCCCCCTTCCTTCACCCCGTGCCTTCCCCATTCCTTTTCCAGGCTTTCCCTTTCCTTTCCCCGCTTCCTTCCCCACGCCTTCCCCCTGCAACAGCCCCATGTTCTGCTGCTGTTCTCAGCTGACAATCCTTACACCACACTGTTCAAACACATCGGATCAGACTGCATACTGGCACTGATATTAAAACAACAACAAATACATACAGTATTATGTGTGGATAACAAACTCCTACCTGCTTGAAGACCAATAGCAGCTCCTCATCCTGCAGTACGTCTCCCGTCTCCCGTGCAGGGATTTGGCATCTGCAGTGGCTTCGCAACACTGGATTTGAGTCTTTGACTTCCACCTCAATCTGCTCGACAGCTCCCCCCCTCAATCTGCTCTTGTGCTCCAGAGAGAGATCCAAGGCATGAAGAGGTGCAGTGCAACACAACTGGATAACGCTCTTGAAGAATGGCAACACCTGAGCAACACAGAGGAAGGTAGAAGGAATAAAAGGGCAAAGCAAGGCAAAACCTTGGGGAAAGAAAGGGAAAGGTGAGAGGAAAATGTCACACAGCCTGCAAGGTGCCCTAAAGAGCCATAACAAAGTCTGGCAGCACTGCCGTGCTGTGCAATGAAAGATTTGTATATTTACACGGTCCTTACCTGTTCAGGCAACCAGTCACCTAAGTTGGGTTCTGGGGAATTATGGGACATGCAGCTTTCCAATCCTCAGCAGCATATGGACAAGCAAGGAGAAGGACAAAAAGGATGGCAGAGCACCATCAACACAGACAGTACATGTTCATGCAGACTCGAAAACCCACAGCTTCCTGGGTTGTTTCTGCTTTTGTAGCATTTGCGTGCTGCAGATGAGGAAAACGCTCTGCTGTTTGAGTCTTCTTCTGCAAGAGCCACCTACAGGTAAATGGCAGCTAACCTGCAGACCGAGCACTACTGCCTGGCGTTGGTCAGGGGGAGCTCCTCCTGCTGCTGCTGGATGCTGATGCTGACAGGGCTGCAGATGCTCTGCAGGGCCAGCTCGTAGCTAGGAGCCACGAATGGACACGGCGGGAGAGAGGAGAGAGCTGGTGGGGACCAGCCGAGGCATCCCTCACTCAAAAGCATCACAAAGCCACAGCCATAGCACGGAAGCTGGGCATGATCATGAGCAGCATCCCGGATGCTGGAGATTCTTTGCTACCATACACTACGGGAGCACAGCTCTCGCTGCAGGCATCCCACAGCCAGACAAATGGGAACAAACCCGCAGCTCTGCTACACGCACAGCCCACAGCCATAGCCTTGCAACATGAGCTGCCTTGCTGTTGCTTGCATCCATCCCAATCCCTGGGAATGAAGACTCAGAAGGCAGTCAAGGCGTTGATCCAGCACCAGCGTGCTTTTATTCATTCACAGCCAGGAGGGCCTTTTGGTGAGAGGTCCGGTGTACAGATGGGACTCATCCTTTCATGTTCAGGAGAGAGGGGCTCAGAGCTCGTGCTGCTGCCCGGTGCCTGGGACTGGAGCTCTGATTCTACGTCCCCCTCCACCAGGCTCGGCTCCTCCTGGCTGACGCTGACCTGCTCCTGCATGGAGCTGCTGCTGTCGGGGCACTCGGGCTGTGCTTGGGCTGGGCTGCACTGCAATGGTGCCCCGTCACAGTCCAGCTCGGTGACTGTTGTTTCTGGCAGGCTCAGGTCAGCGTCTTCTGCACCGCCGGGAGAGATGAGGGCTTCCACCTGGATGAGCACCTTCATTCCATCACTGGTGTTATACGGAAGGCTTTCATCGGAGCTGCAGCGATTCATGCTTCCTAGCAGCTCTGCATTGATATAAGCACACAGTGAACCATCGCTATACGCTCTGGCTCTTCTGCGTGGACGAGGGCTCGGTTCACCTAGGAAGGAGTAGATACACAGGCAAACAGTTAGTGGCAAACTTGCACAAGCTGAATGATGAGAGTGGTTCTTGAGATTTTCTATTGCAGTGGCAGCAGGACAAAGCCAATAGGACAATAGCAACAGGAGGAGCACTGTCTCAAAAGGAACTGTTGCGCTTTTGTTGTGTGTCTTTCTCTTTTGTGTGGACTCCAAGCATGAATTCGATGGCGCTGACAAGCAGGGTTTTGACAGCTGGATGTGCACCCTTACCTGCCAGGACCACCACCTCTGTTTCCGAGGGCTCCCTGGCATCGCGCTGCAGTTGGCGTTTGGCCACAGAGGATGGTTTTCTGGGCCTGAAACAGGAACACCAACTGCATGCTGGGGATTCCTTCACCCTGCTGGGTGGACTTGGTCTGGAGGGAGAAAAGAGGGAGCGGTGTGAGTCGTGCATGGTGCAGGGTGAGGGAAGAGCTGCCCTGAGCTCTTGCCAACACTTGCTTGTTCCTAGCACTGCCTGGTTCCTGCTGAAACACAACTTAGAAGCTCGCTCTGATTCACATGGTAGAGGACGGTTCCATTTCTAGAGCTCAGCCCTGGAGTCTTGCTGGCTACATTCCCCTCAGCCATGTCAACCCAGATGCAGAGCATGCGAGCAGAGGCTGCACAGCTGTCCAGGACAGCATCGAACGGAGGGCTTCGATTGAGCTGGAGGTGTAACTGCTTGCTGAGGAACCGTGCAGCCAGAAAGGGAGTTCAAAAGCATCTCTGACACGTACATTAGCAATAGGCCCCCTCTGGTGGCTAAACTGAGCCCGTCGGGCAACTGCGTGTTAGTTGAACCTCAGAGTCCAAAGGGAGGGGACATTCAGTACACCACCACACGCCCCATTAGCGTCACGTAGCTTCTGCAAGTTTTGGCACTAGCAATAGTGGAGAAAAACCCACAAAAGCCCACCCAAGCAAGTCTGATAGGAAGCTGCTGAAAAAGAAAGTCCTCTTTACCTTCCAGATGGAAAGTCAATGATTGTGTGGAATTTCCCTCGCGCAGCTGCGGGGCCTTCTTCCACGTCCATGTCCCTGCTCTCTGTCACAGCGGGAGAGCTGCTGTGGCCTCCCCTCTGTGCCTGTGCCTCCTCCACGGTGAGCAGCTTGGTGGCAGGAGAAGACACCTGCACAGACTTGGGACCTGATGGAGAACTGCGCCCTGGAAGGGAAGACCACAGCTAAGAGGGAGGATCAGAAAGCAGCGGCACAGCCATCACAGTTCTGGGGGAGGTGCCGCACATCTCTCAGCCTTGCTTATCCAAACCACAGGAAAAAGAGGAGGTCAAAACCCTTCCATCAAGCTTCACCTGTACGCAAAACATCACCATGACAGGGACGGTTTTCTCATGCTCAACTTTGGGCTTGGACATTCTCCGCATCCAGCCCCAGAGGATGCCATATTCTCATCTAAGCCCACAAGCCTGCTGGCCCCTCGATAGCAAAAGCGTAGCTCAACAATCCTGGAGAAGGCCTGCATTTGATCAAGGTGTCTCATCAAGACAAAGCTCATGCAGGAAGACGCTCACCTGCTCCATCTCCGATGCCTGATGTGGAGCTGGAGCAGAAGAGGACGTCGGTGTGGTTGATGAGGAACTCCACCACGTCCGACTGCCTCTGCAGTTCCACGCAGGCAGCTCTTCCGCTGGCGCAGGCAGCCTCGTTCTGCTGGGATCTGTAGAAAAGGCAGATTGGAGAAGTCATTGACCCAAGATCGTTTCCCCACGTCTGCATTTGGGCAGCCAAAGGCTGTCCAGTTGGGCTGTGGAGACTTCCGCAGTGGGCAAGCAGTGATGCCACTGAAGACATTCTCCCGGGTGATCAAGGACACACCAGCCCCATCTGACAAAACCAAGAGAGCACAAATTGTCCTCCTCTCCAAAGTGTGCCCGTGGGAGAACAGATCTAAGCCTTGTGCTGAGGCGGAAAAAGAAGTTTACCTGAAGAGGTTGGGAGCCCATACAATTGCTAAGTTCTTAGCAGGCATGTTTGTGATGGAGCAGCTCCCAGCGAGACAAGCCAAGTGTCTCAGCAGGTATTCCAGCGTCCTGGAAAGCAAGAGCCAAACCTTCAGCACCACTGAGCACGCCGGGCTCACATTCACCAAACAAACCTCACTGTTCTTGCTACTAGCAAGTAGATCAAGCTTTCCCAAGTGCCACGCTGCAGCACCAAGCCCCAGCACAGCTCAGCCGCAACCATCACCTGCACCAGCCGTGCCCCCGTGCCCAGGAGCTGACCCAATCCATTCACCCCACGCAGCCATCCACCACTTCCACACACACAGGCATCACGTTGCCAGCGTGACACAAAGCCTGCCATCGCATCATCGCCCTCTGAAATGCAGCAGGGCTGAGCTCCCCACACCGAGGGCAGCAGTTTTCTGACCTGTAGTGAGGTGCAGGCAGTTGCTGGATGACCTCCTGCACTCGGAGCAACCGCTCCTCATCTGTACCGGCACAAACAGCATCCTGGAAGAAAGCAGAAAGGGACTGAGACACACATCATGCGAGTCAAGCGTATGGGGCTAACAGAAAAAGGGCCTCAGAGCTGCAGAGGGCACTGCTGCTCCCATCTCCCACATTTCCAATGGCAGGATGCACACACCAGGTGTTACGGTGCACGCAGTGTGCAGGAAGCACGAGCTGCTTGTTGTACACAGACACCCACTGGATGTCCATCAAAACCCCAACTTCAACAGAAAAAAGACCAAAAAAGGTGCGCAGGCGTGTGTGTGGATGGGAAAGGCCACGAAGAGGGACATGAAGGCCATTGCCTTGTGCTTACCGAGAACTTGCCATGCAGTTGCTCGGTCAGCAGAGGGGTCGGGAGCTCCCTGAAGTACATCTTGCACAGGGAGCTCACGCTGTGAATGTCCCGGACGGTGAGCTCCGGAATCTGCTCCGACTCAAAGTCATGGCTGGAGAGAAGGACACAAAAACAGAGGGCTTGGAGAAAGAGGAAAACAACTCCAAAGCAAGACAACATACAGTCCAGAAGCACTCTTACCGCAGCTTCCGGATCTTGGACGCCACGCCGGACAGGCGGTAGATCCCCTGCACCACGCCGTGCTGCTCAATGAACTCAGCGCAGCTCTGCACGACCTGGGGGACTACAGAACAAGGGCCAGCGCTTAGCTGAGCTCCTGATTCAAGTCCTACTTCAGCCGCTGCCCCTGTCACATCCCATCCACTAAGCCCAGCCTGGCTACTGCTTGCCTCCTCCGTAGAGGAGAAAAAAGGCTGTCGCAGACGGCGCAGACAGGCAGGAGCCGGGACAAAACTGGACACGGACGTGTTCTTGGCTTTCAAGAAATGCCAGGACCTGCCAAGCAGCCTGAAGAAAGTAATTCTGGGGAAGCCAGAGACACTGCCACAAGTCCCATCACAGCTCCCACCGCAATGGAGGCGTGAGACCTCATGTCCAGAAGAGCTAGGAAACTGACGCACTACACTCTCTTGGGCCAAAAGGCTTCCTTGGTTTTCAGGCTAGCGTGGCATTGGCTTACACCTTTGGCTTTAAGCAAATACAAGTGTGCCGGCCTCCTATGAGCATTAGCCTCAGCTTCCCTTGCAGCCATCAACTCCCATTTCACGTTTCTCCACCGCTATCAACCTGCCCCTTGCTAGACATGATCTCCCTTTCTTTCATCTTTACATGCCCAACAGAGGGAGGAAGCTCTCAGGAACGGGCTGTTCCTTACCATCACGGCCAGAGTGGAGAAGATGCTCTCCCAGGTCACAGCCAAACACCCCTCCCTTCTCCTTCTCCAGCTCCAGCTCCCGCTGCTTCGGTTCCTCTGGGCGGGCCTTCACAAAGGAACGAAGGAAGCTGAGGAGCTTGCCACGCTTCTTTGGCACTGCACAACAAAAGGAAGAAACCAGTTCATTTCAGGTTGGGCTCAGTGCGACCAGGCTGAGCGGAAACACATTCTACAGAGCACATAAAAGCGGCAAGAACATTGCCAATACTGCATTCTACAAGGATTCGAGCATTTGCCCAAGCCCTCATTCTCACTGCCTACAAAACAGCAGCCCTATGCCCCGTGGGATGCAGGAAGGATCATCAACACAGAGGAGAACGTGGGATGGATAAAGGAGGTATTCAACACAGAACACACCCAGAAAAAGACTCCATTTGACTTCCCCGCGCCACCACATGTAACATCCGTACCTGGCATTGGCGCTGAGTTGATGAGGGCCTCGGGAAGTTTTCCACTAATGAGCTCCACGCACTCACTGGGGAAAAACCCAACCTGGAACAAGAACAAAAAGACGGATGGAATACTGAATGCAGCATTTTTTCAACTGTTGCACCAAGAAAGAATGGCCTGCAGAAAAGTAACCCTCATTCAACATTTGCAGCCAGAAGACCTACAAAAGCAATACTTGGTTCCGCACAAGAAGGCTCTGTCCTCCGTGCTTGTACAAAGGACAGAGATGGTCAACTTCTGACTGCGTATGGAGCACGAGAGGCTCTTGCTTCTAAGTCACATGAGGAGACAGTTTCCCACCCAAGCCCAGAGCCAAAGGGAAAGGCCTCTGACAGCGACACAGGGAAGCTGTTGACATCCAGAAGCCACCCTGTGCGGGCAGAGCAGCTCTAAGCTGACGTTCCTCACTTGACTGCAATTGCGCCCAGGAGTCTGAAGCTTGTGCCTACCTGAAAGCCACGCTTGCCTCTCCACCAGGGGCTCTGCTCCTTTGCTGGCATAGCAGTAATGCACACCAGGTCTCCCACCTGCAAGACATTGCAACATCAATCCCAGCGTCAGCACAGCTGGGAGGAAAGCACAGCAGACATGGCACCCTTCTTCTGCACTGCCAAAGAGCGCACAGCTTGAGAGCAATTGCACCGGGGCAGCTCTTCAGGCATTTCCCGTCAGAAAGCTGAACGTGGAGGTACAAGAGTCACTGCCATACACACCACAAAGAATACAGATTCTCGGGCCATATGAAACCATCCTTTAGACATGGCTGAACTCCTCCCTGCATCCAACCCAGTGCAAGTCCTCTCTGGACCTGCATCTTCTGGGCTTCACCTCACAAGGCATTCTGAAGGTGTCTGAGAATATTCCTGATGCATTCACACGGTATACTCTTCTGGCCGTGACAACAAGGAACGCCTTCTTTATCTGCTTACCTCCAAGGAGAGCTCATCCGCTGCCTGGGCAATGTATCTCTTAATAACATGACCAGCAGCAATAGCTGGAATATTAAGAGATGACTCCTCACGGACCAGCAGAGGCTTCCCCTGGTTCTCAGGCTGAAACAGAGAGCACAAGCCATGGTGAGGAGCTGAGGACAAACAAGGAGGATTTCAGGGTGCCATCTCGATGCCACTAGCAAGGAAATGAAGCTTTTAAGGCAGCTCTTCAGGGACACCGAGAGAGCCGGAAGGATGCTCTCTCTCTTGAAAAGCAGGAGAGCACACCGGTGGCTCATTCTGCTGGCTCAAGGCAGGGAACAGAGACCAAGCAGAGCTTCACACTGTACCTCCGTCAACGCCCGGTCAGGCCCACGGCTGATCTCGCTGCTCGCGATGCCCATCACAGCAGGCGCGACAAGCTGCAACAGAAAAGAAACACATTTCCTGTGCTCACACAGCACTGGATCAAGAGACTTCTTCAGAACTACTTCTAGAAACAACAACTGTGTGCAGTCTATTCAAACGGGACAGCCGTTGCAATACGCAGCACTGGACCAAGTCGCTGTCCCTCTGCTAGCAGATGGGGACTCTGGCACAAAGCAGCAGATGCATTTGCCCGCAGCACAGTAGCAGGCCAGGGAGAGGTGTCGCTGCTGGGGCTGGAGCTGCTCCCCAGCCCCCGGCTCCCAGCAGCAGCCTCACCACCAGCACCGGCCGCAGCCTTGCCCACGCATTTCCTCTGCCTGCATGCCCGCTGTCGGGCTCACTCACACAGCCAAAGCATGCACGCTTGTGCCCCTGGCTCATGTTGTGCAGCTCTGCACAAACTGCGGCTAGGGCTCTTGGCCTAAGGGATTGCCTTCCTTCACACTAGCTGCTCCCAGCACTACAGGCAGCATCCTGCTGAGGGTTGAGCTGGAGAGGAAGTGGAAAAAACCCACACGTGACCAGAGCTGCATTTCAGCTGGACGAGGCTGTGTTACTACACACGGTGTGACTAAACACGGGCTGCTGAACCATGTGGCAATACAAAACATGGCACGTACCTGGCAAGAGATCAGAACAAGGGAGAAGAAGATCCTCGAACCCGCAGCCGTTCCTTGTCACTTTGCTCTGATCTTCCACGAGCAAAAGCTGCACCAAGGGAGCAGGCGGAGGGTGGGCAGGGGAGGGAGAAAGAGCAGGTCAGTGAGCTTCCACAATTTAGCAAGGAAGGCGAGGGAAAAACCGTTGGACAAATGCCATCTTGATGGATGGCTTTGGAAGTGATGGCCTGGGGGAAAATGGCGTCTGATGGTCCAGATGAAGAAATATGATCCTAGGAGCTCTGCCAGCCAGCACTTCTCAAGCCCTCGCTGCCCACCCGTCTATCCCGCACCGTCTCAGCTTACCTACAAGGCGCTGCACAAGATGGGATGAAGACAAACACACTCAGTAGATGCACAAGTGCAACAAGCCACGTACTCACGCCGAGCTCAAGCGCTCCAATGAAGGGATGCAGCACGCGCTGCTCCTCCCCTCATTCTAGCCGCTTATGACATCACTAAGGGCCACCCGGCTGCTCCACCATGGACGGACAAGGTGGGGAGGCAAGACCACGTCACAAGACCACAGGATTCCAACAGGGCACCCCAGCGTTCGAGAAATCAGTGCGTGGTTGGAATTCCATCCCAGCCAAATCCTGGAGAAGCTGGCATGGGGTTGTCGGGACCAAAGTGCAGGACCCGGAGCTTGGTGCTGTTGAGCCTCTTGCTGGGCTGGGCCTATGGCAAATCCACACTAGGGTCCTTCTTTGCATCCACGGGCGGCTTAGAGCAGCCATCTCTTTCACCTGGATGGAAATAAAGGAAGAGAAATACATAGCACTGCTACTAGACTGCTTCGACAGTTTCTTTCCCGAGTGCATTTTTGCCTTTTGGCTTCCATGACGACCTCATTTCCTCCTCCTTTTCTTTGGGGGGAAGCTGCCCCCAGTGCCTGAGCTTCACAAGATAGCGTGAAACATGACACTAAGACAAACGCTTGCCCTGGGTGCAGGGTGGCTGTGCTTTGCCAGGCATATAAAGGAGGGTAGGGCTAGGAAACGCCACGTGGCAGCCCCAAGCCTTGGGGGTCTTGCCAAGTCTGCATTCAGTCACTGTGGCCACAGCTGCTGCCTCACTGCCAGAACGTATCCGAGGATACAGATGGACGCAGGCACTCCTGCTCCTTCTGCAAAGCCCTCCTCTGCACAGCCCGTTAGCTGCTGATCGCTGCTACGCCAACCGGGCTCCCCTTTACAGCAGCCCTGGGATAAACACGCCTGGACTCTTCTGTGCAGCAGCGAGCTCCAGGGATGAAGCAGCAGAGAGGAAACCAACAGAATCTACTGCTGCTGAATCCACCAGCTCCTTCTGCCCACCAAGATTAATACCGAGGGACAGAACACAAGAGGGATAAGCGCTTTCACATGCACACGGACAAAGAGAATCAAAACAGCTCCTTCCAGAAGCGCTCGTAGGGTAAACCCAGCCTCAGAGACACAAACGCATCTGGTTCCAGTAAATATTACGGCACCTTGGTGATGAAACGCTGTTCTGTTGCTTGGAGAGCACGAAGCATGCTGTGTTGACACGCACAGCAGCGCGATGCCCAAGCTGAGCACGCAAACCTCCCCAGCACCCCTGGCCAATGCTGCCAGGGAAATGCACGACCTGCAGCCCCACACGGCTCGCTGCACGGACACTGGGGGGCTGTCTTAGTCTCAGGTGGGATCCATTTTTCTTCAGTGTCTGCTATGATGCTATGACAGTGAGAACACTCTCGTGTTTATAGTTTCTGAGAAGCAGACCTGGACAGAGCCAAGGCCGTTCTCAGCAAAGCTCTCAAGAAGGAGCTGGGAGGAAACCAAATGAGGACAGCTGATGTCAACGGGCCAAAGGGATATTCCATACCATATGACATCAGGTGGAAGGGGTTATGGACGAGGTGGGAGCTCATCTCACTCTCTTCCTCTGCTTGCCCATTGCTTGGGAGGTGCTGAGCCACTGCTTCTACATCACTTCTTACATACATTCATATATATATGTGTGTGTGTGTGTGTGTGTGCGTGCATCCATTACTTCTGTCCTTTTCTCTACCTTTGGAAAGAGATTTCTCTCAACATATGAGTTCCACCTTCTTTTTTTTTCCCCCAAAATTCTCTCCCCCATCCCACCGGGAAGGGGGGAGTAAGCAAAGGACTCTGTGGTGCTCCACCACACGAGGGCTGCAAAGCAATGGCAGCAGACGTGCAGTGCACTGTCATAAGTGCACATGTACATAAGCAGATGCTCTCATCCACACGTGCAAATCTGAGGGCGAGGAATAAAAGGCTCGCTGGGCCATGGGCAAAGCAGGGAGCAGATGATAGGCAGGAAACAGGAAGGAGTTCAAGACCAGCTCTCCTACACCAAAGACAGGGAGAGCTGAGTCAGCACCACGGGGGGACTTACGACACAGCTTGAGAGCTTACAGAGACCTGAGGTTGCCAAAGGAGGCCGCCAGGGTAACTCTCACCAGTCTTTTGCAGGGCTCTCACGGATGCTTGCGATGCTGACTTCCACTGCCTATGGCATTGGTAGAAAGCCCAGGTGGCAAATGCTCAACTGGTCTGGGTAACGCTTCTATGCTTCCACGGCTAGGACTGAAACAAAAGGAAAAAAAAAAGCATGCAGCCCTATGAAATTTGTCTCTCTACTGCTGCTGTCAGCGTGACATCTACGATGAGCATTACGCGTCCCTGCACCCGACTGAAGATTCATCCAAGTCTGTGGGCACTGTTACCAGCAGTTCCCAGAATATCTTGCGCCACAAAATGCAGCATGCTCCTTTTTTTCACAGGCCCCTCGTTTCTCTCATCAGCCTCAGACTCACTCCACTTCAACTACACCCATCAGAACAGCCCTTCCGTTCTGCTGAGGTAGGAATCCACTGCTGGGATGTCCCCCACTCCCGTTCCCCGCTATGTCCAGCACCGGCGGGGAAAGGAAGAGACACTGCCATCACCTACCCAGACTTCTTGCAGGGCCTTCCAGACCCTCTCACATCACAGGGAGAAGCGGCACAGCTCTCGTGGCACAAAGCTCAGAGAAGGCTGCAGAAATCAAGGTTGCCACCAAGGTGCTGCTTTCAAACAACGTGACTTAGCGGGCACGAGACGGGAAAGACAAGGTTCCGGTTCAGAAGCCTCCAATCCCCGTGGATGTGGCTGTCTGCAAAGACCACAGCTGCCTGCTTTCCAGCAGGGGGACGCTCACCCAGCAAAGCACTCACCCACCAGATGCCTCTCCTACAATCATAGCATCAGCAACGTTGGAAAAGACCTCCATGATCATCCAGTCCAAACATTCACCTACCACCACCATTTCCTTCCCACTAAGCCACGTCCCTCACTACAACATCCAGTGTCCCTTGAACACCTGCAGGGACAGGAACTCTATCACCTCCCCAGGCAGCCCGCTCCAGCGGCTGACCACCCACTGGGAGAAGTTGTACTTCCCATCCAACCTCAATCTCCCCTCATGCAACCTGAGGCCATTCCTTCTAATCCTAGCACTAGTTCCACGGGAGAAGAGGACCACCCCCACCTCAACACAACCTCTCGTCACGTAACTGGACAGAGGGAGAAGGTCTTCCCTCAGCCTCCTCTTCTCCACACTAAGGAATCCCACTTCCCCCAGCCGCTCCCCATCACACTTGTGCTCTACACCCCTCACAGCTTCATTGCGCTTCTCTGGACACACTGCAGGCTTTCAGGGTCCCCCTTCTAGTCAGGAGCCCAGAACTGAACACACTACTCAAGGAGAGGACTCACCAGTGCTGAGTGCAGTACAGTGGCGATGATCACTTCCCTGCTCCTGCTGCCTCCGGCCCTTTGCAGTGCACTTCCACTCTAAACCGTTCCTTCTGCGCTACCGCTCGGATCCTCCCTTAGGGCTGGAGCTCAAGAGGTCAACACAACAAAGAACACAACGTGCAACTGGAAGGCATGTCTCAAAGCCTGAAGAGTGAGAACGGGACCCTGCAGTTAGAGACTCTGAGAAGGGCCTCACAGGATGCCTGGGGAAGGGGACCTGCAAGTCAGACGCAAGGGAAGAGCAACAGCTCTCCCTCCTTTTCTTGGTAACAGCGAGATAGGAGTGGGAGTTCTAGGTTGTGTGATTGTTATCACCATCTGCTGAGTGTTTCGTACCGTGGATCTAATCATTTCAGGTCCAGCTGACTTTCCGAGAAACCTGAAAGCTTACTGACTCATGTACTAGCCTTATGAAGATGCCAGCTAAAAGACGTCGTCAGCATTGTGGCCTACGTCGAAACCATGGCTTTTGTTCTAAAGATCAGAGTGAGTGTGGTGTGAGTGAGATGCGTTCCTTGCAGGGAATGAGGGTCAGCCTGTTTGCATAGTACTGTCTTCTGATTGCGGGGAAGCGTGTCAAGGAAGGTGGTCAGGCTTCTGTGAGACCTGTGAGATCCAAGTGTTCACATCTGAACAAGATCAGTAGGCGGTGTCCAGGGTTGCCTGTGGAAACTCTGAGGAAATGAGGAATCAAGAAGAATTTGGTCAACATCGTGGGAGGCTCCCAGGGGAAGGAAATTCCCAAAGAAGCCCCGTTGGGATGTGCACTGGCACACTGGTGGGATACTGCAGGGGAACCTGGAGGCACCCTGAGGAAGGAAACTCTCACCAAGTATTGCAATCAGTGGTGCTTAATGTGGAAGTTAGAAGATGATGAGAAGCGGCATCGGAAGGGGACCCGTAACTATCATACCTTCTTACAGTTCCTGTTTTTCTTAAGGAAGGAAGGTCCATAAAGTAACATGACCAGTTGTTAGAATGGAGTGCTCTCATTACGAGACTAAGTACTGGGTGTTTATGGACACTGAAGAACTGTGCTGTTTGAATGGTGGGTTCTGAAGTGAATGGGACAAACGGTTTTCATGGCAGAAGTAAGTGTAATTGCTAATGGGAAACAGAAGCATGACTGAGGGTATGTGGAAGTGTAACTGAGGGGATGAAGAGGGGACAAAGGAAAAAGGGTTACAGAGAAAGTGAGTGTATCCGCACCGGCAGGAGAGCAACCCCCCACACCCCCGCCCCAGCCTCACACAGAGAGTGATGTTGTAAACAGCATTACTTGCAAAGGGGGGGAGGTGGAGAGGATGGGGCACTGGCAGTGAGAATAGCCTTCATGTGCAGAGATCTCAGAAACCCAAAATTCCAGTGTTAGCACTGGAAATCTCCGGAGAGGAGAGGAGGAGGTGAAACTGAAACGTCATGCTAGTTGTTTATGTAGTGATGAGAGTTTGGGAAGGGAAAAGCTGCAGAAGGACGCAGGCTGAGGAAGGCCAAGATGAGCAAGGTGGAACAGGGTGGTAGATCCAAAGAGAGCTGAGCAAGAGAAAGGAAAAGAATGGATTGAGGAACAGAGATAGTAAGGCCATTGGCAAGAGCAACAGCTGTTCCTGTTGCGGTGTAGAGTAGAGCCCTAGGACACAGAGGTCCCCTCAGAAAGAGGTAGGGGGGGGGCCTGGAAGAGCCCGTGGAGGGGGAGGCTTCCAGCCCTGCTGGACCAAAAGCACTGTGCCAACTGCAGGGAAATGAGACAGCGGTGCAGAAATCCAACCGTCTCTGATTGCAAAAGCTGAAGAATGGCAACCTGGGAAGTTATTCCTAGCAAATCCACCGGTGAAATTGCAGCTAGGAGAGCAGGAGAAAGAGGTTTAGTTTCCGGTGGGCACGGGTGCCTCTTACCGCCCGGATATGATTTTGCAACACAAGTCGGAGCTACTGCCCAACAAGAAAAGGCTTCCCTTTTGGGACCAGTTGAAGAGAGGCTGAGAAAATAAGGAGGAATACATACATGCCTGTAGATGCCAGGTTCTCCAAAACCGTTCCTCTGGCAAGACTGATCAGAACAAATGGATGCAGAGAGTCAATTCAATAACACTGGAGCTAAGGGTCAAACAAGATGAACTGACTGAAAACGGTAAGTCTGGCTTACATACAAACTGGGACAAACAATGGGGTACCCCCAGAAGTTACAGAAATCTTCACTAAGGTATGCTTAGCCGTGTGGCTATCAGGGATGCCTGGTAGAGCCAAAATGCAGCCCTAAGGTCAAAGCAAGAGCTACGGCTAGCCCACTCAGGGTTAAGCAGTGCCCTTTGAGGATATGCAACTGGAGAAGGAGAAAAGAAACCATAGATAACTTGTCGATTTCGGATTACTAATTGAATGTGAATCCAAATACAATACTCCAATCTCTCCAATGAATCCATATGATCCATACACTTTAGTAACTAAGTTAGGGAATGAGTAGGTGGAGTTTGCCTTCTGGATGTGAAGGATGCCTTTTCTGCCTGGTTTGGCCAAAGGAAGCCTAAGGTCATTTGCCATTGAATAGGAGAGCCCCAGTTCGCGACAAAAAAGACTCCGTTCACCTGGACAGTGTTAGCCAGGGCTGTGAGAACAGCCCAAGGATTTTGGAGAACTGCTCAACTCGGGAGCCTGAGATTTGGTTCCTCCATCCCACGGTGGAACTTGACTGCAGCATGTGGATGCCACAGAAACAAAGAGGGCTGTGTGCAATGGACTGCGAATGTGCTGAATTTCTTGGTTTCAATGATGATCGACTTTCTCAACAGAAGACACCAAGAACTCAACGGCAAGGGACCTATCTGGGACAGGAGGTTACAGCTGGACTTGGAACCTCAAGGACTGCCAGGAAAGAAGCCATCTGCCAAAGCCCTGAGCCACAAAGTGCCGAGGAACTCCGTACATTCTCAGGAATGACAGCAGGGTGCCAACCGTGGATACACGGCTACGGACTGGTGGTAAAGCCCCTTCAGGAAGTGAAAAAGAGTGCTTGAGGGCGGTGGCTGCACCAGTGCTCAAGATTCAAGAACCTGGTAAATTTACGCTAGGCCAAAGAATAACAGTTTTAATATCTAATGCAGTGTCTACTGTATTGGAGGTAAAAGGGGGCATTGGCTCTCACCCCCAGAGGGTCCTGAAATACCAGGCCATCCTGGTACAGCAGGATGATGCAGAAATAACTGTAACTAATATTGTCAACCCAGCATCTTTCCTTAGCGGAACTCCTGGAGAACCAGTATTTCATGACTGCTTTGAAAAAACTGCGGCTATGGACCTTTGCCAGTCGGACCCGAAAGATGAATCCTTAGAAGATGCAGAAGACACCTGGCTTACTGATGCAAGCAGGTTGGTGAGACAAGGAAACCGTAAGGCAGGATATGCAGGAACTGCTACTGACAAGGTCACTGAAACACAACCATTACCTGGGGGGACTGTCTCTAGGAAGCCTGAAATAACTGCCTTGACAAGAGCCTGACATAGACGCACAGATGCTAATTGTGGAGATGGGATGCTACATGCTCATAGGACCAGCTGAAGAGAGCAAGGATTGCTCACGCACAAGGAAAAACAGCCTGATGTAAATCAACAAAGAGCGTGGCTATCATCCATTGTCAAGGACATCAGAAAGGGAACACCGTACCGGAAAGTGGAGAGAAGATGGTGGATCAGGGAGCAGAACAGGTCGTTGAAGAGGGCTTTAATTCCAGACCGTCAACTGAAAATTGCTGAACCTGAGTCAAAACCTGTAAAATGTTTTAAAGTGGATAGCAATCTAATTAATGATTTAGAAGGAAGAGAGCAGGCTGACAGATGGACACGTTGTTTTGCCCTTTGGTATTTTATAGAAATTGGTTCTAAGGGAGGATAAGAAAATGTATTGGGCAAACGGACATTACAAAGTACAGATCCTAGTACCAGGAAATGGGTTCAAGTGGGCCTATTGGGAAAGATAACCTTCCAGGGCAACAGTGACAAAGTGACTTCCAGAAACCCCCAAGAAAAGGGCGGGATCGCTGGATGTTGGCACTAACTGATAGCTTTTGGGGATGGCCAGAGGTATTTCCCTGGAGGACTCCTAAGGCTGCGGAAGTAACGAAAATGCTGTTACATGCTGTTAATTCCAAGGTTCGGGGTTCCTGTAGCAATCTCAGCAGATCGAGGCCCACATTTTTGCCAAGGTGGTCCAACAAAGAAGCACATGACTGGGAATTGATTGGCAATTACACACACCTTATAGTCTGCAGTCATGCGGACAGGTGGAAAAAAATGAACCACCTGATCAAATTACAGATAGTAAAACTTGGCCAAGAGGCTGGGATTCACTGGCCGTCGGTACTACCTTTTGCACTTCTGAGAATTCGGACTAAACCCCGAACCAAGGAAGGATTAAGCCCACATGAGATTCTGTATGGGCGACCTTATACTGTACAAAAGGAAATCTCTATACAGGTGGGGGATAAGGTGTTGAGTGAATATATGGTCAGCTTGGCAAAGCAATTAAAGAAAATTGAACAAGCAGTATTCGGTGCCAGGGCATGAGGCCTAGATGGTCCAGTGCATGATGTATTGCCAGGCGAATATGTTTATGTTAAACCTCTCTCTCAGATTCAACTCTGGAACCAAAGTGGGAAGGACCCTACCAACTTCTCCTGACCACCCACACCACGGCCAAGGTAGAGGGACTTACACTGTGGATACGTCATACCTGCCTGAAGAAAGCACCAGGACCACAGCAAACAGCACAAGAGAGAGGACCACTGAAAATCAGGATCCAAAAGCATGTATAAGATTTTGATAATAATCAGTATGATTGGAGCAGTAGTCATAGCTTGGCAAGTGAATAGCTACTTAAAAATAACTGATAAAATTGGCCAGGCTCTCAACAAATCTTGTTGGATATGCACTGCCTTCCCTAGAGGGGAGGGAAAAGTGCCTGTTTATGGGATAGTGGCACTACATTGGACCATTCCAGATTGGCTAGAGCACGGAAAGTGTAAGTTTGGGATAGAAGACAAGTCACAAAAAGGACCTAAGTTTGAAGGAGTTTGCTTGAAGGAGAAAAGAAACCATAGATAAGTTTTGGATTTCGGATTACTAATTGAATGTGAATCCAAATACAATACTCCAATCTTGCCGATGAATCCATATGATCCATACACTTGAGTAACTAAGTTAGGGAATGAGTAGGTGGAGTTTGCCTTCTGGATGTGAAGGATGCCTCTTCTGCCTGGTTGGCCAAAGGAAGCCTAAGGTGATTTGCCATTGAATAGGAGAGCCCCAGTTCGGGACAAAAAATTGGGGGACACGTAGAACAGAATAAAAATGATCTAGCAGGTAGAAGCCCTGCTAGACTATAGAAAAGGGGGGAACTGAAGAGTGAGAACAGGAGCCTGCAGTTAGAGAGAGAAGGGCCTCACAGCAAGAAAAGGGAAAGTAGCTGCACAAAGTAGAAATAAGAGGCAAACAGAGGGAGTTTAGGTAGAGAGTGCTAGAGAACAAGGGATTCCAAGCACTTTCACAGACACTAGGTTAGGAAGAACAGGGAGGATGAAGGCCATCGAGATAAGGACAGGAGAGCAGCTCGAAAACACATGGCAGGGAGCTGATTAGATGTCTACAGGGCAAGCTGAAACCGGTTCAGGGGATGCCCCACCTTCGGGGTCACAAGTGTGCAGTGAGGAAGACTACGAACCTTCGCGAGGAAAACTACAAGCCTTCATCATCACGACCTTCTACGCACGCGCAAGGAGGAGAGGGACTGCATGCTAATGGGCTCTCGGGAATGGAATGAATATGTCTCCGAATTCCTGTCAACTACTGATTAGCTATTAGTCCGACCTACCTACATCTATAGCACCATTTCTCCTGACAGTGTGCAAGTTAGGTGGAGCGATCCCCCTTGCACCAGGGAGTACGCGCGTCACCAAGAAACACATGCCTGCTCTATATCCTTACCGGCTATACGGTCTGATTGTTGCACGTCAAGCCCAGAAGAGAAACCTCCCTAACCTTGGGCACAGCTCACCAACCAAGAGCCAGGCCTTGCCAACTCGGTTGATCTGAGAAGACGGGAGGGGGCCCGCACATCACACCAGAAGTATCCATTTCACTTGCAGCTACATGGAGAGAACAACACCAACTAACAGGGCTGAATGAATTCGCTCACAAGATGAACAATGAGATTGTTCTTCATTAAAAAGCACACAGAGATTCCGAAACCAAAAAGAGAATGGCAGCACGTCAGATCGGCCAAACAGGTTCCTGTTCCTACGCCTCATCCTCTTACCCCCGCTTGCCTCCCCTCATCCCCTTCCCCTACTCCTCCGTGATGCCCACTGGCTTCAAGTCAGGTCGCAAACACATAGGACTCCTTCCACACGGCTCCAGCACAAAGGATGTCACACTTGTTCCATACACTCAAATGAACCAAGCAGTGCTATCACACTCACTTAACACACACACGCAGAAGCAGCCAAACCCTGAGCACGTACATCCCCTCCTGCACTACTGGAGCCCGCAGCTCACCTTCACACCTCCGGGGATTTCTGCTGTTTTACACTGACGCAGCCTCGCTACAGCTCCATGGCTGTCACACAAGGCCTGCAGGACCTCTTGCTCCGCAAACCCCGTCTGCAGGCATTGCTTCATGAGGTTCACCACCTGCCCTGCTGAGCAAAAACAAGCACTGAGAACAAGAGCAAAGTACTGGATTCCACCTGGCCTGCTCCCCCACAAGCCTCACTCCTGCCACACACATACCCTGCTCTGCAGACTCAGCCCCAAAGCCTGGCTGGGCACCAGCACCTGCATCATTCTTCAAACGCCCCAGCCCAGCAGCAAGGGAACAAAGCAGTTGCGACAGCTGAAACAAAAATGCTCGGGGACATTCCTGCTAGCACTGAACGTGAAACAGATCTACCACTGAGCAACAGGACGTGGGACAAACAGCAGAAAACAACCAACCTCAAGAACTAACTCATTGCCGGTTGGTCCAGATGTCTGCATGCTCCCTCCCACAGCCCAGGCCAAGCTTGCTGAGCTGCTCCTCCTTTCTGCAGAACGACAACGGTGCCCATGGCATGTGGTGGCTATGCACAGCATGCCTTTTACTTGCTTTTCCTCTCTCCGTCTTCCATCACCAAACAGAACCTCCAATCTCTCCTGGCTAAAAAATCACCGAAGGAAAAAAAGAACTGGCAACCTTGCTTTGCAAATTACCCTCTTTAGACAACTCGGTAAGTTGTTTAAGGCAGAAGCTCACCTAGCAAGGACACCTACCTTCGACAAGTTCCACCTGTGGGGAAAAGTTATTCCTCTGTGCCTGCATACTGGGCACGCATTTTCAGCTGCAACAGTCAGCCCAGTTCTCAGCACAGCTTTACGATCCACAGAAAGCCAGTTCACCGCCGCCATCTTTTTCTCTCTTCTGAAACACTCTACTGCTGCAAGAAGCAACGGTTACAATCACAGAATCACAGAATTGCAGGGGCTGGAAGGCACCTCTGGAGATCATGGAGTCCTACCCCACCCTGCAAGACAGGCTCCATACAGCAGGCTGCTCAGGTGGGCATCCAGCTTGGGCCTGGAAAATCTCCAGAGCAGGACAATCCACAGCCTCACTGGGCAGCCTGTTCCAGCGCTCTGTCACCTCACCATGAACAAGTTCCTGCTCACGTCGGTGCAGAACTTCCTGTATTCCAGTTTATGGCCATTTCCCCCCACTCCTGTCCTCACAGACCACTGAAAAAAGCTTGCCCAGGTCCCTTGGACTCCCACGCCCACCTTAGCCCCGGTTCTGGGGGGATGCAAAGGGTCTGGGAAGCACCGGAGCAGTGCTGGAAGGGTTGGGGGAGGGTCGTGGGGTGCCCATGGCCCGGATGCTGGCAGCAGCGCAGTGGCACTGGGGGACCCGAGGCTGTCCCAGACACACGGCCCATCCCACAGCCCTCATCCCAATCCCACAGCCCACAGCCCACAGCCCACCCCACGGGAGTTCCACGGGGGAGGGGAGGGCAGTGTGCTTGGGGGGCCGCGCAGGGCTCCTCTCCCTCTCCCGCTCCCGTTCTCCCGCACACCTCCGGCGGAGCTGTCCTCAGCACTGGCTCCCGTTGTGCCGCGGCTTCCGACTCGGTGCTGCTCCGGACAGCTCCGGCTGACGCCGCGCTCTCCTGCGGGGCGGCCCGGGCTGCCGGCGCGGCGCTTCGCTGACGAGAGCAGCGCCTGACACTGCCGGCTCC
The DNA here is from genome assembly GCF_016699485.2 of Gallus gallus. NCBI lineage: Eukaryota > Metazoa > Chordata > Aves > Galliformes > Phasianidae > Gallus > Gallus gallus. The sequence continues at coordinate 81,903,480 of NC_052572.1, read as the reverse complement.
CAACGGCCGCTCCCGCGCACGGCAGCTCAGCCAATGGGAGCCGGCGGAGCGAGCTGCTGCTGAGCAATGAGACGCCGGGGGAGGGACAGAGCTGCCGCTGACCAATGAGACGCCGGGGGAGGGACAGAGCTGCCGCTGACCAATGAGACGCCGCGGGAGGGACAAAGCTGCCGCTGACCAATGAGACGCCGGGGGACGGACAGAGATGCCGCTGACCAATGAGAGCCCGGGGGAGGGACAGAGATGCCGCTGACCAATGAGACGCCGGGGGAGGGACGGGCAGATGCTGCTCGCGGGGAGCTCCTCCTGCCGCTGCTGGATGCTGATGCTGACAGGGCTGCAGATGCTCTGCAGGGCCAGCTCGTAGCTGGGAGCCAGGAATGGACACGGCGGGACAGAGGAGAGAGCTGGCGGGGACCAGCCGAGGCATCCAGGAGCATCCAAAAGCTCTCACTCAAAAGCATCACAAAGCCACAGCCAGCAAGATGGGCATGATCATGAGCAGCATCCCGGATGCTGGAGATTCTTTGCTACCATACACTACGGGAGCACAGCTCTCGCTGCAGGCATCCCACAGCCAGACAAAATGGGAACAAACCCGCAGCTCTGCTGCACGCACAGCCCACAGCCATAGCCTTACAACATGAGCTGCCTTGCTGTTGCTTGCATCCATCCCAATCCCTGAGAATGAAGACTCAGAAGGCAGTCAAGGCGTTGATCCAGCACCAGCGTGCTTTTATTCCCTAATAGCCAGGAGGGCCTTTTGGTGAGAGGTCCGGTGTACACATGGGACTCATCCTTTCTTGTTCAAGGAGAGAGAGGCTTAGAGCTTGTGCTGCTGCCCGGTGCCTGGGACTGGAGCTCTGATTCTACGTCCCCCTCCACCAGGCTCGGCTCCTCCTGGCTGACGCTGACCTGCTCCTGCATGGAGCTGCTGCTGTCGGGGCACTCGGGCTGTGCTTGGGGCTGGGCTGCACTGCAATGGTGCCCCGTCACAGTCCAGCTCGGTGACTGTTGTTTCTGGCAGGCTCAGGTCAGCGTCTTCTGCACCGCCGGGAGAGATGAGGGCTTCCACCTGGATCAAGACCTTCATTCCCTCACTGAGTGTTATATGGCCGGCTCTCATCCGAGCCGCAGCGATTCGTGCTTCCTAGCAGCTCTGCCTTGATATAAGCACACAGCGAACCATCGCTATACCCTCTGGCTCTTCTGCGTGGACGAGGGCTCGGTTCACCTAGGAAGGAGTAGATACACAGGCAAACAGTTAGTGGCAAACTTGCACAAGCTGAATTGATGAGAGTGGATCTTGAGATTTGCTTATGCAGTGGCAGCAGGACAAAGCCAATAGGACAATAGCAACAGAAGGAGCACTGTCTCGAAAGGAACTGTTGCGCTTTTGTTGTTTGTCTTTCTCTTTTGTGTGGACTCCAAAGCCCTCGCAGAAAGCCTTCACTCTGTTGCAGTGTTACACAGTTTAAACGTGTGCCTGCTGATACAGAGGCAACACAGAGTCGCAAAGGTACTCTTCCTTCCATCCTAAGTGTCAGAAGGAATAATTCTGAGACATACTGCAGTGGTGCCCATCTCCTGTCTCTTTCCAAAACTACTCGGGGAAAGGCACGAGAGGGGTGTGCTCCGGCAGGTCCACATCTTGACTTCACCAGAGACACCAGATTTGGGAAAGAAAGACAGGACTGAACCGAAGATGGTAGGCACGGGCTTGGACACTAGCAGGAGGAACAAGCCCACTGCAAACATGAATTCCCCTGGTGCTGACAAGCAGGGTTTTGACAGCTGGATGGGCACCCTTACCTGCCAGGACCATCACCTCTGTTTCTGAGGGCTCCCTGGCATCGCGCTGCAGTTGGCGTTTGCCCACAGAGGATGGTTTTCTGGGCCTGAAGCAGGAACACCAACTGCATGCTGGGGATTCCTTCACCCTGCTGGGTGGACTTGGTCTGGAGGGAGAAAAGAGGGAGCGGTGTGAGTCGTGCATGGTGCAGGGTGAGGGAAGAGCTGCCCTGAGCTCTTGCCAACACTTGCTTGTTCCTAGCACTGCCTGGTTCCTGCTGAAACACAACTTTGAAGCTCGCTCTGATTCACACGGTTGAGGTTCCATTCCTAGAGCTCAGTCCTGGAGTTTTGCTGGCTACATTCCCCTCAGCCATGCCAACCCAGATGCAGAGCATGCCTGATAGTTGAACCTCAGAGTCCAAAGGGAGGGGACATTCAGTACATCACCACACGCACCATTGCACTCCACTTGCAACAGTGGAGAAAAACCAGAAAAGCCCACCCAACCAAGTCTGATAGGAAGCTGCTGGAAATGAAAGTCCTCTTTACCTTTCAGATGGAAAGTCAATGATTGCGTGGAATTTCCCCCGCGCAGCTGCGGGGCCTTCTTCCACGTCCATGTCCCTGCTCTCTGTCACAGCGGCAGAGCTGCTGTGGCCTCCCCTCTGTGCCTGTGCCTCCTCCACGGTGAGCAGCTTGGTGGCAGGAGAAGACACCCGCTCAGACTCGGGCCCTGATGAAGAACTGCACCCTGAAAGGGAAGACCACAGCTAAGACGGAGGATCAGAAAGCAGCGGTAGTACAGCCATCACAGTTCTGGGGAGGTGGCCGCCACATCTCTCAGCCTTGCTTATCCGAACCACTGGAAAAAGAGGAGGTCAAAACCCTTTCATCAAGCTTCACCTGCACGCAAAACATCACCATGACAGGGACGGTTTTCTCATGCTCAACTTTGGGCTTGGACATTCTCCGCATCCAGCCACAGGTTGCCATATTCTCATCTAAGCCCACAAATCTGCTGGCCCCTCAATAGCAAAAGCGTAGCTCAACAATCCTGGAGAAGGCCTGCATTTGATCAAGGTGTCTCATCAAGACAAAGCTCATGCAGGAAGACGCTCACCTGCTCCATCTCCGATGCCTGATGTGGGAGCGGGAGCAGAAGAGGACGTCGGTGTGGTTGATGAGGAACTCCACCACGTCCGACTGCCTCTGCAGTTCCACGCAGGCAGCTCTTCCGCTGGCGCAGGCAGCCTCGTTCTGCTGGGATCTGTAGAAAAGGCAGATTGGAGAAGTCATTGACCCGAGATCGTTTCCCCACGTCTGCATTTGGGCAGCCAAAGGCTGTCCAGTTGGGCTCTGGAGACTTCCACAGTGGGCAAGCACTGATGCCACTGAAGACATTCTCCCCGGTGATCAAGGACACACCAGCCCCACCTGACAAAACCAAAGAGAGCACAAATTGTCCTCCTCTCCAAAGTGTACCCGTAGGGAGAACAGAATCTAAGCCTTGTGCTGAGACGGAAAAAGAAGTTTACCTGAAGAGGTTGGGAGCCCACACAATCGCTAAGTTCTTAGCGGGCATGTTTGTGATGGAGCAGCTCCCAGCCAGACAAGCCAAGTGTCCTCATCAGGTACTCCAGTGTCCCTGGAAAGCAGAGCCCAAACCTTCAGCACCACTGAGCACGCCGTGCTCACATTCACCAAAAAAACCTCACTTTCATGCCACTGCCTTGTTCTTGCTACGGAATAGCAAGTAGATCACGCTTTCCCAAGTGCCACGCTGCCAGCACCAAGCCCCAGCACAGCACAAGCTGCAGCCATCTAGCTGCACCAGCCGTGCCCCCGTGCCCAGGAGCTGACCCAATCCATTCACCCCACACAGCCATCCACCACTTCAACACACACAGGCATCACGTTGCCAGCCGTGACACAAAGCCTGCCATCGCATCATCGCCCTCTGAGTGCAGCAGGGCTGAGCTCCCCAGACTGAGGGCAGCAGTTTTCTGACCTGTAGTGAGGCGCGGGCAGCTGCTGGATGACCTCCTGCACTCGGAGCAACCGCTCCTCATCGGTACCGTGCAACAAACAGCGTCCTGGAAGAAAGCAGAAGGGGAGAATGAGACACACATCATGCGGGTCAAGCGTATTGGGCGTAACAGAAAAAGGGCACTCAGAGCTGCAGAGGGCACTGCTGCTCCTCCATCTCCCACATTTCCAGTGGCAGGATGCACACACCAGGTGTTACGGTGCAACCCGGTGTGCAGGAAGCGCGAGCAGCATGTTGTACAGAGACACCCACTGGATGTCCATCAAAACCCCAACTTCAACAGAAAAAAGACCAAAAAAAGGTGCGCAGGCGTGGTGTGTGTATGGGACAGGCCACGAAGAGGGACATGAAGGCCATTGCCTTGTGCTTACCGAGAACTTGCCATGCAGTTGCTCGGTCAAGCAGAGGGGTCGGGAGCTCCCTGAAGTACATCTTGCACAGGGAGCTCACGCTATGAATGTCCCGGACGGTGAGCTCCGGAATCTGCTCCGACTCAAAGTCATGGCTGGAGAGAAGGACACAAAAACAGAGGGCTTGGAGAAAGAGGAAAACAACTCCAAAGCAAGACAACATACAGTCCAGAAGCACTCTTACCGCAGCTTCTGGATCTTGGACGCCACGCCGGACAGGCGGTAGATCCCCTGCACCCACGCCGTGCTGCTCAATGAACTCAGCGCAGCTCTGCACGACCTGGGGGACTACAGAACAAGGGCCAGCGCTTAGCTGAGCTCCTGATTCAAGTCCTGCTTCAGCCGCTGCCCCTGTCACATCCCATCCACTAAGCCCAGCCGGGCTACTGCTTGCCTCCTCCGTAGAGGAGAAAAAAGGCTGTCGCAGACGGCGCAGACAGGCAGGAGCCGGCGAGGAAACTGGACACGGACGTGTTCTTGGCTTTCAAGAAATGCCACAACCTGCCAAGCAGCCTGCAGAAAGTAATTCTGGGGAAGCCAGAGACACTGCCACAAGTCCCATCACAGCTCCCACCGCAATGGAGGCGTGAGACATCATGTCCCAGAAGAGCTAGGAAACTGACGCACTACACTCTCTTGGGCCAAAAGGCTTCCTTTGTTTTCAGGCTAGCATGGCATTGGCTTACACCTTTGGCTTTAAGCAAATACAAGTGTGCCAGCCTCCTGTGAGCATTAGCCTCAGCTTCCCTTGCAGCCATCAACTCCCATTTCACGTTTCTCCCACCGCTAATCAACCTGCCCCTTGCTAGACATGATCTCCCTTTCTTTCATCTTTACATGCCCAACAGAGAGGAAGCTCTCAGGAACGGGCTGTTCCTTACCATCACGGCCAGAGTGGAGAAGATGCTCTCCCAGGTCCCAGCCAAACACCCCTTCCTTCTCCTTCTCCAGCTCCATCTCCCGCTGCTTCGGTTCCTGTGGGCGGGCCTTCACGAAGGAACAAAGGAAGCTGAGGAGCTTGCCACGCTTCTTGGCACTGCACAACAAAAGGAAGAAACCAGTTCATTTCAGGTTGGGCTCAGTGGGACCAGGCTGAGCGGAAACACATGCTACAGAGCGCGTCAAAGCGCAAGAACATTGCCAACACTGCATTCTACAAGGATTCGAGCATTTGCCCAAGCCCTCATTCTCACTGCCTACAAAACAGCAGCCCTACGCCCGTGGGATGCAGGAAGGATCGTCAACACAGAGGAGAACGTGGGATGGATAAAGGAGGTATTCAACACAGAACACACCCAGAAGAAGACTCCATGTGACTTCCCCGCGCCATCACATGTAACATCCGTACCTGGCTTTGGTGCTGAATTGATGAGGGCCTCGGGAAGTTTTCCACTAATGAGCTCCACGCACTCACCAGGGAAAAAACCCAACCTGGAACAAGAACAAAAAGAGTGATGGAATACTGAATGCAGCATTTCTCAGGCCTCAACTGTTCAACCAAGAAAGAATGGCCTGCAGAAAAGTAACCCTCATTCAACATTTGCAGCCAGAAGACCTACAAAAGCAATTGACGGAGCATAAGATGGCTGTCCTCCGTGCTTGTACAAAGGACAGAGATGCTCAACTCCTGACTGCCTATTGAGCACAAGAGGCTCTTGCTTCTAAGTCACATGAGGAGACAGTTTCCTACCCAAGCCAGAGCCAAAGGGAAAGTCCTCTGACAGCGACACAGGGAAGCTGTTGACGTCCAGAAGCCACCCTGTGGAGGCCGAGCAGCTCTAAGCTGACGTTCCTGACTTGACTGCAATTGCGCCCAGGAGTCTGAAGCTCGTGCCTACCTGAAAGCCATGCTTGCCTCTCCACCAGGGGCTCTGCTCCTTTGCTGGCATATCAAGAACGCACACCAGGTCTCCCACCTGCAAGACATTGCAACATCAATCCCAGCGTCAGCACAGCTGGGAGGAAAGCACAGCTGAAATGGCACCCTTCTTCTGCACTGCCAAAGAGCGCACAGCTTGAGAGCAATTGCACTGGGGCAGCTCTTCAGGCATTTCCCGTGGGAAAGCTGAACGTGGAGGTACAAGAGTCACTGCCTTACACACCAGACAGAATACAGTGCAAGCATGCCATATGAAACCATCTTTTAGACATGGCTGAACTCCTCCCTGCATCCAACCCAGTGCAAGTCCTATCTGGACCTGCATCTTCTGGGCTTCGCCTCACAAGGCATTCTGAAGGTGTCTGAGAATATTCCTGATGCATTCACACGGTATACTCTTCTGGCCGTGACAACAAGGAACGCCTTCTTTATCTGCTTACCTCCAAGGAGAGCTCATCCGCTGCCTGGGCAATGTATCTCTTAATAACATGGCCAGCAGCAATAGCTGGAATATTAAGAGATGACTCCTCACGGACCAGCAGAGGCTTCCCCTGGTTCTCAGGCTGAAACAGAGAGCACAGGCCATGGTGAGGAGCTGAGGACAAACAAGGAGGATTTCAGGGTGCCATCTCGATGCCACTAGCAAGGAAATGAAGCTTTTAAGGCAGCTCTTCAGGGACACCGAGAGAGCCGGAAGGATGCTCTCTCTCTTGAAAAGCAGGAGAGCACAACTGTGGCTCATTCTGCTGGCTCAAGGCAGGGAACAGTGACCAAGCAGAGCTTCACACTGTACCTCCGTCCATGCCCGGTCAGGCCCACGGCTGATCTCGCTGCTCGCGATGCCCATCACAGCAGGCGCGACAAGCTGCAACAGAAAAGAATCACATTTCCTGTGTTCATACAGCACTGGATTGAGAGTCTTCTTCAGAACTACTCTCAGTTGCCCACTGGCGGAGGCAGGTGTTCTAGAAACAACCACTGTGCAGTCTATTCAAACAGGACAGCCGTTGCACTACGCAGCACTGGACCAAGTCGCTGTCCCTCTGCTAGCAGATGGGGACTCTGGCACAAAGCAGCAGATGCATTTGCCCGCAGCACGCTGAGAGCGCAGTAGCAGGCCAGGGAGAGGTGTCACTGCTGGGGCTGGAGCTGCTCCCCAGCCCTCGGCTCCCAGCAGCAGCCTCACCACCAGCGCCGGCCGCAGCCTTGCCCACGCATTTCGCTGCCTGCATGCCCGCTGTGCTCCCTACAGCTGTCGGGCACACTCACACAGCCAAAGCATGCACGCCTGTGCCCCTGGCTCACGTTGTGCAGCTCTGCACAGAGTGGGACTAGGTCTCTTTGCCTAAGGGATTACTTCCTTCACACTAGCTGCTCCCAGCACTACAGGCAGCATCCTTGCGAGGGCTGAGTTGGAGGGGAAGTGGAGAATACCCACACGGTTTTTCCAGTGCCACACCCCAGCTGCACGAGGCTGTGTTACTACACACACAGTGCGACTAAACGCGAGCTGCTGAACCATGTGGCAATACAAAACATGGCACGTACCTGGCAAGAGATCAGAACAAGGAGAAGAAGATCCTCGAACCCGCAGCCGTTCCTTGTCACTTTGCTCTGATCTTCCGCGAGCAAAAGCTGCACCAAGGGAGCAGGCGGAGGGTGGGCAGGGGAGGGAGAAACAGCAGGTCAGTGAGCCTCCACAATTTAGCAAAGAAGGCGAGGGAAAAACCGTGGGACAAATGCCACCTTGATGGATGGCTTTGGAAGTGATGGCCTGGGGGAAAATGGCGTCTGATGTCCAGATGAAGAAATATGATCCTAGGAGCTCTGCCAGCCAGCACTTCTCAAGCCCTCGCTGCCCACCCGTCTATCCCGCACCGTCTCAGCTTACCTACAAGGCGCTGCACAAGACGGGATGAAGACAAACACACTCAGTAGATGCACAAGTGCAACAAGCCACGTACTCACGCCGAGCTCAAGCGCTCCAATGAAGGGACGCAGCACGCGCTGCTCCTCCCCTCATTCTAGCCGCTTATGACATCACTAAGGGCCACCCGGCTGCTCCACCATGGACGGACAAGGTGGGGAGGCAAGACCACGTCACAAGACCACAGGATTCCAACAGGGCACCCCAGCGTTCGAGAAATCAGTGCGTGGTTGGAATTCCATCCCAGCCAAATCCTGGAGAAGCTGGCATGGGGTTGTCGGGACCAAAGTGCAGGACCCGGCGCTTGGTGCTGTTGAGCTCTCTTGCTGGGCCTATGTGCAAATTCCCACACTAGGGTCCTTCTCTTGCATCCACACGGGCGGCTTAGAGCAGCCATCTCTTGCACCTGGATGGAAATAAAGGAAGAGAAATACATAGTACTACTACTAGACTGCTTCGACAGTTTCTTTCCCGAGTGCATTTTGCCTTTTGGCTTCCATGACGACCTCATTTCCTCCTCCTTTTCTTTGGGGGGAAGCTGCCCCCAGTGCCTGAGCTTCACAAGATAGCGTGAAACATGACACTAAGACAAACGCTTGCCCTGGGTGCAGGGTGGCTGTGCTTTGCCAGGCATATAAAGGAGGGTAGGGCTAGGAAACGCCACGTGGCAGCCCCAAGCCTTGGGGGTCTTGCCAAGTCTGCATTCAGTCACTGTGGCCACAGCTGCTGCCTCACTGCCAGAACGTATCCGAGGATACAGAGACGCAGGCACTCCTGCTCCTTCTGCAAAGCCCTCCTCTGCACAGCCGTTAGCTGCTGATCACTGCTACGCCAACCGGGCTCCCCTTTACAGCAGCCTTGGGATAAACACGATTGTACTCTTCCGTGCAGCAGCAAGCTCCAGGGATGAAGCAGCACAGAGGAAACCAACAGAATCTACTGCTGCTGAATCCACCAGCTCCTTCTGCCACCAAGAGTAATACCAAAGCACAGAACACAAGTGGGATAAGCGCATCTCGCACACGGACAAAGGGAATCAAAACAGCTCCTTCGAGAAGAGCTCGTTGGGTAAACCCAGCCTCAGAGACACAAAATGCATCTGGTTCCAGTAAATATTTCGGCACCTTGTTGATGAAACGCTGTTCTGTTGCTTGGAGAGCACGAAGCATGCTGTGTTGACACGCACAGCAGCGCGATGCCCAAGCTGAGCACGCAAACCTCCCCAGCACCCCTGGCCAATGCTGCCAGGGAAATGCACGACCTGCAGCCCCACACGGCTCGCTGCACGGACACTGGGGGCTGTCTTAGTCTCAGGTGGGATCCATTTTTCTTCAGTGTCTGCTATGATGCTATGACAGTGAGAACACTCTCGTGTTTATAGTTTCTGAGAAGCAGACCTGGACAGAGCCAAGGCCGTTCTCAGCAAAGCTCTCAAGAAGGAGCTGGGAGGAAACCAAATGAGGACAGCTGATGTTAACGGGCCAAAGGGATATTCCATACCATATGACATCAGGTGGAAGGGTTATGACGAGGTGGGAGCTCATCTCACTCTCTTCCTCTGCTTGCCCATTGCTTGGGAGGTGCTGAGCCACTGCTTCTACATCACTTCTTACATACATTCATATATATATGTGTGTGTGTGTGTGTGCGTGCATCCATTACTTCTGTCCTTTTCTCTACCTTTGGAAAGAGATTTCTCTCAACATATGAGTCCACCTTCTTTTTTCCCCCAAAATTCTCTCCCCCATCCCACCGGGAAGGGGGGAGTAAGCAAAGGACTCTGTGGTGCTCACCACACGAGGGCTGCAAAGCAATGGCAGCAGACGTGCAGTGCACTGTCATAAGTGCACATGTACATAAGCAGATGCTCTCATCCACACGTGCAAATCTGGGGGCGAGGAAAAGGCTCGCTGGGCCATGGGCAAAGCAGGGAGCAGATGATAGGAGGAAACAGGAAGGAGTTCAAGACCAGCTCCTACACCAACCACAAGGAAGCAGGGACCAGCGAGTCAGCACCTACGGGGAACTTACGACAAAGCTGAGAGCTACAGAGACCTGAGGTTGCCAAAGGAACTCGCCAGGGTAACTCTCACCAGTCTTTTGCACGGCTCTCACGGTGCTCAATGCTGACTTCCACTGCCTATGGCATTGGTAGAAAGCCCAGGTGGCAAATGCTGCATTGGTCTCTTGGTAACGTCTATGCTTCCACGGCTAGGACTGAAACAAAAGGAAAAAAAAAAGCATGCAGCCCTATGAATTTGTCTCTCTACTGCTGCTGTCAGCGTGACATCTACGATGCACATTACGTCCCGCTGCACCCGACTGAAGATTCATCCAAGTCTGTGGGCACTGTTACCAGCAGTTCCCAGAACATCTTGCACCACAAAATGCAGCACGCTCCTTTTTTGCACAGGCCCCTCGTTTCTCTCATCAGCCTCAGATTCACTCCACTTCAAATACACCCATCAGAACAGCCCTTCCGTTCTGCTGAGGTAGGAATCCACTGCTGGGATGGTCCCCCACTCCGTTCCCCGCTATGTCCAGCACGGGGGGGGAGAGGAGGAGCAACTGCCATCACCTACCCAGACTTCTTGCAGGGCCTTCCAGACGCTCTCACATCACAGGGAGAAGCGGCACAGCTCTCGTGGCACAAAGCTCAGAGAAGGCTGCAGAAATCAAGGTTGCCGCCAAGGTGCTGCTTTCAAACAACAGGACTTAGCGGGCACGAGACGGGAAAGACAAGGTTCTGGTTCAGAAGCCTCCAATCCCCGTGGATGTGGCTGTCTGCAAAGACCACAGCTGCTGCTTTCCAGCAGGGGGACGCTCACCCAGCAAAGCACTCACCCAGCAGATGCCTCTCCTACAGTCACAGCATCAGCAAGGTAGGAAAAGACCTCTGAGATCATCCAGTCCAACCACCTACCTACCACCACCATTTCCTTCCCACTAAGCCACGTCCCTCACTACAACATCCAGTGTCCCTTGAACACCCGCAGGGACAGGAACTCTATCACCTCCCAGGCAGCCCGCTCCAGCGGCTGACCACCCACTGGGAGAGTAGTTGTACTTCCCATCCAACCTCACTCTCCCCTCATGCAACCTGAGGCCATTCCTTCTAATCCTAGCACTAGTTCACGGGAGAAGAGGACCACCCCCCACCTCAACACAACCTCTCGTCACGTAACTGGACAGAGGGAGAAGGTCTTCCCTGTGCCTCCTCTTCTCCCACACTAAGGAATCCCATTTCCCCCAGCCGCTCCCCATCACACTTGTGCTCTACACCCCTCACAGCTTCATTGCGCTTCTCTGGACACACTGCAGGCTTTCAGGGTCCCCCTTCTAGTCAGGGGCCCAGAAACTGAACACACTACTCAAGGAGAGGACTCACCAGTGCTGAGTGCAGTACAGTGGCGATGATCACTTCCCTGCTCCTGCTGCCTCCGGCCCTTGCAGTGCACTTCCACTCTAAACCGTTCCTTCTGCGCTACTGCTCGGATCCTCCCTTAGGGCTGGAGCTCAAGAGGTCAACACAACAAAGAACACAACGTGCAACTGGAAGGCATGTCTCAAAGCCTGAAGAGTGAGAACGGGACCCTGCAGTTAGAGACTCTGAGAAGGGCCTCACAGGATGCCTGGGGAAGGGGACCTGCAAGTCGGACGCAAGGGAAGAGCAACAGCTCTCCCGCCTTTCTCTGGAAACAGCGAGATAGGAGTGGGAAGTTCTAGGTTGTGTAATTGTTATCACCATCTGCTGAGTGTTCCGTACCGTGGATCTAATCATTTCAGGTCCAGCGGACTTTCCGAGAAACCTGAAAGCTTACTGACTCATGTACTAGCCTTATGAAGATGCCAGCTAAAAGACGTCGTCAGCATTGTGGACTACATTGAAACCATGGCTTTTGTTCTAAAGATCAGAGTGACTGTGGTGTGAGTGAGATGCGTTCCTTGCAGGGAATGAGTGTCAGCCTGTTTGCATAGTACTGTCTTCTGATTGCGGGAAGCGTGTCAAGGAAGGTGGTCAGGCTTCTGTGAGACCTGTGAGATCCAAGTGTTCACATCTGAACAAGATCAGCAGGCGGTGTCCAGGGTGCCTGTGGAAACTCTGAGGAAATGAGGAATCAAGAAGAATTTGGTCAACATCGTGGGAGGCTCCCAGGGGAAGGAAATTCCCAAAGAAGCCCCGTTGGGATGTGCACTGGCACACTGGTGGGATACTGCAGGGGAACCTGGAGGCACCCTGAGGAAGGAAACTCTCATCAAGTATTGCAATCAGTGGTGCTTAATGTGGAAGTTAGAAGATGATGAGAGAGAAGCGGCATCGGAAGGGGACCCGTAACTATCATACCTTCTTACAGTTCCTGTTTTTCTTAAGGAAGGAAGGGTCCATGAAGTAACACGACCAGTTGTTGTTAGAATGGAGTGCTCTAATCCCGAGACTAAGTACTGGGTGTTTATGGACACTGAAGAACTGTGCTGTTTGATTGGTGGTTCTGAAGAGAATGGGACAAACGGTTTTGATGGCAGAAGTAAGTGTAATTGCTAGTGGGAAACAGAAGCATGACTGAGGGATGTGTGGAAGTGTAACTGAGGGGATGAAGAGGGGACAAAGGAAAAAGGGTTACAGAGAAAGTGAGAATATCTGCACTGGCAGGAGAGCAACCGCCCACACCCCTCCTGACCCGGACCCACACAGAGAGTGGTGTTGTAAACAGCATTACATGCAAAGGGGGAGAGGTGCAGGGCATGGGGCACTGGCAGTGAGAATAGCCTTCATGTGCAGAGATCTCGGAAACCCAAAATTCCAGGGTTAGCACTGGAAATCTCCGGGGAGGAGGAGGTGAAACTGAAATGTCATGCTAGTTGTTATGTAGTGATGAGAGTTTGGAAGGGAAAAGTTGCCGAAGGACGCAGGCTGAGGAAGGCCAAGATGAGCAAGGTGGAACAGGGTGGTAGATCCAAGAGAGCTGAGCAAGAGAAAGGAAAAAAATGGATTGAGGAACAGAGATAGTAAGGCCATTGGCAAGAGCAACAGCTGTTCCTGTTGCGGTGCTAGAGTAGAGCCGTAGGACACAGAGGTCCCCTCAGAAAGAGGTGGGGGGGGGCCTGGAAGCGCCGTGGAGGGGGAGGGTTCCAGCCTGCTGGACCAAAGCACTGTGCCAACTGCAGGGAAATGAGACAGCGGTGCAGAAATCCAACTGTCTCTGATTGCAAAAGCTGAAGAATGGCAACCTCGGGAAGTTATTCCTAGCAAAATCCACCGGTGAAATCGCAGCTAGGAGAGCAGGGAAAGAGGTCGTTTCCGCGTGGGCACGGGTGCCTCTTACCGCCTGGAGACGATTTGCAACCACAAGTCGCAGCTACTGCCCAACAAGAAAAGGCTTCCCCTTTTGGGATCAGTTCAAGAGAGGCTGAGAAAATAAGGAGGAATACATACATGCCTGTAGATGCCAGGTTCTCCAACACCGTTCCTCTTGCAAGACTGATCAGAACACAAATGGATGCAGAGAGTCAATTCAATAACACTGGTGCTAAGGGTCAAACAAGATGAACTGATTGAAAATGGTAAGTCTGGCTTTCATGCAAACAGGGACAAACAGTGGGGTACCCCAGAAGTTACAGAAATCTTCACTAAGGTATGCTTAGCCGTGTGGCTATCAGGGATGCCTAGTAGAGCCAAAATGCAGCCCAAAGTTCAAAGCAAGAGCTACGGCTAGCCCACTCAGGGTTAAGCAGTGCCCTTTGAGGATATGCAACTGGAGAAGGAGAAAAGTAATCATAGATAACTTGTGGATTTCGGTGCAGGTACTAATTGAATGTGAATATCCAAATTCAAACTCCAATCTTGCCGATGAATCCATATGATCCATACACTTTAGTAACTAAGTTAGGGAATGAGTAGGTGGAGTTTGCCTTCCGGATGTGAAGGATGCCTTTCTGCCTGGGTTGGCCAAAGGAAGCCTAAGGTGATTGCCATTGAATAGGAGAGCCCACACCCCGGACAAAAAAAAGACTCCGTTCACCTGGACAGTGTTAGCAGGGCTGTGAGAACAGCCCAAGGATTTTGGAGAAACTGCTCAACTCTGGTGCCTGCTGGTAGATTTGGGTTCTCCACCCACGGTGTGGAACTTGACTGCAGCATGTGGATGCCACAGAAACAAAGAGGGCTGTGTGCAATGGACTGGAATGTGCTGAATTTCTTGGTTTCAGTGATGATCGACTTTCTCAACAGAAGGCACAAGAACTCAACGGCAAGGGACCTATCTGGGATAGGAGGCTACAGCTGGACTTGGAACCTCAAGGACTGCCAGGAAAGAAGCCATCTGCCAAAGCCCTGAGCCACAAAGTGCCGAGGAACTCCGTACATTCTCAGGAATGACAGCAGGGTGCCAACCGTGGTACACGGCTACGGACTGGTGGTAAAGCCCCTTCAGGAAGTGAGGAAGAGTGGTTGAGGGTGGTGGCTGCACCAGTGCTCAAAGATTCAAGAACCTCGGACATCTACGCTAGGCCAAAGAAGAAACAGTTTTAATATCTCATACAGTGTCTATACTGTTTTGGAGGTAAAAGGGGGGCACTGGCTCTCCCCCCAGGCCTCTGAAATACCAGGCCATCTGGTACGCAGGATGATGCAGAAATAAACTGCAACTCCTATTGTCAACCCAGCATCTCTCCTTAGCGAAACTCCCGGAGAACAAACCATTTCAGGACTGCTTGGAAAAAACTGAAGCTAGCACTTACGCAGCACCAGTCGGACCTGAAAGACGAATCCTTAGAAGATGCAGAAGACACCTGGCTTACTGATGCAAGCAGGTTGGTGAGACAAGGAAAACCGTAAGGCAGGATATGCAGTGACTGCTACTGACAGGTCACCGAAACACATAACATGACTCTGGGGGGACTGTCTCTAGGAAGCCTGAAATAACTGCCTTGACCAGAGCCTGAACATAGACCACAGATGCTAATTGTGGAGTTGGGATGCTCACATGACCTCATAGGACCACCTGAAGAGAGTCAAGGATTGCTCACGCACCAAGGAACAGAACAGCATGAGTAAATCAAAACAAGAGCGGGGCTATCCATCCATTGTCAAGGACATCAGAAAAGGAACACCGTACCGGAAAGTGGA
>NC_052572.1:81844050-81888097 GCF_016699485.2 Gallus gallus | reverse complement strand
TCACAAGCTGGACAATGAGTTTCATCTTCATCAAAAAAAACACAGAGATTCCTAAACCAAAAAGAGAATGGCAGCACTTCAGATCGGCCAAAGAGGTTCCTGTTCCTACGCCTCATCCTCTTACCCCAGCTTGCCTCGACTCATCCCTTACCCCTACTCCTCCGTGATGCCCACTGGCTTCAAGTCAAGTCGCAAACACATAGGACTCCTTCCACACGACTCCAGCACAAAGGACGTCACACTTGTTCCAAACACTCAAATGGACCAAGCAGTGCTATCACACTCACTTAACACACGCAGAAGCAGCCAAACCCTGAGCACGTACATCCCCTCCTGCACTACTGGAACCCACAGCTCACCTTCACGCCTCCGGGGATTACTGCTCTTTTACACTGACGCAGCCTCGCTACAGCTCCATGGCGGTCACACAAGGCCTGCAGGACCTCTTGCTCCGCAAACCCCGTCTGCAGGCATTGCTTCATGAGGTTCACCACCTGCCCTCCTGAGCAAAAACAAGCACTGAGAACAAGAGCAAAGTACTGGATTCCACCTGGCCTGCTCCCCCACAAGCCTCACTCCTGCCACACACATACCCTGCTCTGCAGACTCAGCCCCAAAGCCTGGCTGGGCACCAGCACCTGCATCATTCTTCAAACGCCCCAGCCCAGCAGCAAGGGAACAAAGCGTTGCGACAGCTGAAACAAAAATGCTCGGGGACATTCCGGCTAGCACTGAACGTGAACAGATCTACCACTGAGCAACAGGACGTGGCACAAACAGCAGAAAACAACCAACCTCAAGAACTAACTCGTTTCCGCTTGGTCCAGATGTTTTTATGCTCCCTCCCACGGCCCAGGCCAAGCTTGCTGAGCTGCTCCTCCTTTGTGCAGAACGACAACGGTGCCCATGGCATGTGGTGGCTATGCACAGCATGCCTTTTACTTGCTTTTCCTCTCTCCGTCTTCCATCACCAAACAGCACCTCCAATCTCTCCCGGCTAAAAATCACTTGGGGAAAAAAAGAACTGGCAACCTTGCTTTTAAAATTACTACTTGATGCTTTAAAGCAGAAGCTCACCTAGCAAGGACACCTACCTTAGACAAGCTCCACCTGCGGGGAAAAGTTATTCCTCTGCGTCTGCACACTTGGCACGCATTTTCAGCTGCAATAGTCAGCCCAGCTCTCAACACAGCTTTACCATACATAGAAAGCCAGTTCATGGCCGCCATCTTTTTCTCTCTTCTGAAACACTCTACTGCTGCAAGAAGCAACGATTGCAATCACAGAATCACAAAACTGTAGGGGCTGGAAGGGACCTCTGGAGATCATGGAGCCCAACCCCTCCCCCCGCAAAAAAGGCTCCATACAGCAGGCTGTGCTGTAGGCATCCAGCTGGGTTCAGATGCTGCCAGCAGCACTGTAGCACTGGGACCTGGGGCCTCCATCCGTCCCAATCCCACCACCCATCCCCAAGCCACATCCCACAGCCCAACCCCACGGGAGTTCCACGGGGGAGGGGAGGGCAGTGTGCTTGGGGGGCCGCGCAGGGCTCCTCTCCCTCTCCCGCTCCCGTTCTCCCGCACACCTCCGGCGGAGCTGTCCTCAGCACTCGCTCCCGTTGTGCCGCGGCTTCCGGCTCGGTGCTGCCCGGACAGCTCCGGCTGACGCCGCGCTCTCCTGCGGGGCGGCCCGGGCTGCCGGAGCGGCGCTTCGCTGACGACAGCCGCGCCTGACACTGCCGGCTCCCAACGGCCGCTCCCGCGCACGGCGGCTCAGCCAATGGGAGCCGGCGGAGCTGCCGCTGAGCAATGAGACGCCGGGGGAGGGACAGAGCTGCCGCTGACCAATCAGACGCAGGGGGACGCACAGAGCTGCCGCTGACCAATGAGAGCCCGGGGGGAGGGACGGGCAGATGCTGCTCACGGGGAGCTCCTCCTGCCGCTGCTGGATGCTGATGCTGACAGGGCTGCAGATGCTCTGCAGGGCCAGCTCGTAGCTGGGAGCCAGGAATGGACACGGCGGGAGAGACGAGAGAGCTGTCGGGGACCAGCCGAGGCATCCCTCACTCAAAAGCATCACAAAGCCACAGCCATAGCACGGAAGCTGGGCATGATCATGAGCAGCATCCCGGATGCTGGAGATTCTTTGCTACCATACACTACGGGAGCACAGCTCTCGCTGAGGCATCCCACAGCCAGACAAAATGGGAACAAACCCGCAGCTCTGCTGCACGCACAGCCCACAGCCATAGCCTTGCAACATGAGCTGCCTTGCTGTTGCTTGCATCCATCCCAATCCCTGGGAATGAAGACTCAGAAGGCAGTCAAGGCGTTGATCCAGCACCAGCGTGCTTTTATTCATTCACAGCCAGGAGGGCTTTTTGGTGAGAGGTCCGGTGTACACATGGGACTCATCCTTTCTTGTTCAGGAGAGAGGGGCTCAGAGCTCGTGCTGCTGCCCGGTGCCTGGGACTGGAGCTCTGATTCTACGTCCCCCTCCACCAGGCTCGGCTCCTCCTGGCTGACGCTGACCTGCTCCTGCATGGAGCTGCTGCTGTCGGGGCACTCGGGCTGTGCTTGGGCTGGGCTGCACTGCAATGATGCCCCATCACAGTCCAGCTCGGTAAGCGTTGTTTCTGGCAGGCTCAGGTCAGCGTCTTCTGCACAGCTGGGAGAGATGAGGGCTTCCACTTGGATGAGCACCTTCACTCCATCACTGGTGTTATATGGAAGGCTGTCATCCGAGCCGCAGCGATTTGTGCTTCCTAGCAGCTCTGCATTGATGGAAGCACACAGTGAAGCATCGCTATACGCTCTGGCTCTTCTGCGTGGACGAGGGCTCGGTTCACCTAGGAAGGAGTAGATACACAGGCAAACAGTTAGTGGCAAACTTGCACAAGCTGAATGATGAGAGTGGTTCTTGAGATTTGCTTATGCAGTGGCAGTAGGACAAAGCCAATAGGACAATAGCAACAGTAGGAGCACTGTCTCGAAAGGACCTGTTGCGCTTTTGTTGTTTGTCTTTCTCTTTTGTGTGGACTCCAAGCATGAATTCCATGGCGCTGACAAGCAGGGTTTTGACAGCTGGATGTGCACCCTTACCTGCCAAGACCACCACCTCTGTTTCTGAGGGCTCCCTGGCATCGCGCTGCAGTTGGCGTTTGGCCACAGAGGATGGTTTTCTGGGCCTGAAGCAGGAACACCAACTGCATGCTGGGGATTCCTTCACCCTGCTGGGTGGACTTGGTCTGGAGGGAGAAAAGAGGGAGCGGTGTGAGTCGTGCATGGTGCAGGGTGAGGGAAGAGCTGCCCTGAGCTCTTGCCAACACTTGCTTGTTCCTAGCACTGCCTGGTTCCTGCTGAAACACAACTTTGAAGCTCGCTCTGATTCACACAGTTGAGGATAGTTCCATTCCTAGAGCTCAGCCCTGGAGTCTTGCTGGCTACATTCCCCTCAGCCATGTCAACCCAGATGCAGAGCATGCCTGTTAGTTGAACCTCAGAGTCCAAAGGAAGGGGACATTCAGTACACCACCACACGCACCATTGGCGTCACGTAGCTTCTGCAAGTTTTGGCACTAGCAATAGTGGAGAAAAACCCACAAAAGCCCACCCAAGCAAGTCTGATAGGAAGCTGCTGGAAAAGAAAGTCCTCTTTACCTTTCAGACGGAAAGTCAATGATTGTGTGGAATTTCCCCCGCGCAGCTGCGGGGCCTTCTTCCACTTCCATGTCCCTGCTCTCTGTCACAGCGGGAGAGCTGCTGTGGCCTCCCCTCTGTGCCTGTGCCTCCTCCAGGGTGAGCAGCTTGGTGGCAGGAGAAGACACCTGCACAGACTCGGGCCCTGATGGAGAACTGCACCCTGGAAGGGAAGACCACAGCTAAGAGGGAGGATCAGAAAGCAGCAGCACAGCCATCACAGTTCTGGAGGAGGTGCCGCACATCTCTCAGCTTTGCTTTTCTGGTCAAGTGAAAGAAGAGGAGGTCAAAACCCTTTCATCAAGCTTCACCTGCACGCAAAACATCACCATGACAGGGACGGTTTTCTCATGCTCAACTTTGGGCTTGGACATTCTCCGCATCCAGCCACAGAGGATGCCATATTCTCATCTAAGCCCACAAGCCGGCTGGCCCCTCGATAGCAAAAGCGTAGCTCAACAATCCTGGAGAAGGCCTGCATTTGATCAAGGTGTCTCATCAAGACAAAGCTCATGCACGAAGACGCTCACCTGCTCCATCTCCGATGCCTGATGTGGAGCTGGAGCAGAAGAGGACGTCGGTGTGGTTGATCAGGAATTCCACCACATCTGACTGCCTCTGCAGTTCCTCGCAGGCAGCTCTTCCGCTGGCGCAGGCAGCCTCGTTCTGCTGGGATCTGTAGAAAAGGCAGATTGGAGAAGTCATTGACCCAAGATCGTTTCCCCACGTCTGCATTTGGGCAGCCAAAGGCTGTCCAGTTGGGCTCTGGAGACTTCCGCAGTGGGCAAGCACTGATGCCACTGAAGACATTCTCCCGGGTGATCAAGGACACACCAGCCCCATCTGACAAAACCAAGAGAGCACAAATTGTCCTCCTCTCCAAACTGTGCCCGTGGGGAGAACAGATCTAAGCCTTGTGCTGAGACGGAAAAAGAAGTTTACCTGAAGAGGTTGGGAGCCCACACAATCGCTAAGTTCTTAGCGTGCATGTTTGTGATGGAGCAGCTCCCAGCCAGACAAGCCAAGTGTCTCATCAGGTACTCCAGCGTCCTGGAAAGCAAGAGCCAAACCTTCAGCACCACTGAGCACGCCGGGCTCACATTCACCAAACAAACCTCACTCTTCTTGCTACTAGCAAGTAGATCAAGCTTTCCCAAGTGCCACGCTGCAGCACCAAGCCCCAGCACAGCACAGCTGCAGACATCAGCTGCACCAGCCGTGCCCCCGTGCCCAGGAGCTGACCCAATCCATTCACCCCACGCAGCCATCCACCACTTCAACACACACAGGCATCACGTTGCCAGCGTGACACAAAGCCTGCCATCGCATCATCGCCCTCTGAAATGCAGCAGGGCTGAGCTCCCCACACCGAGGGCAGCAGTTTTCTGACCTGTAGTGAGGTGCAGGCAGTTGCTGGATGACCTCCTGCACTTGGAGCAACCGCTCCTCATCTGTACCGGCACAAACAGTGTCCTGGAAGAAAGCAGAAAGGGAATGAGACACACATCATGCGAGTCAAGCGCATGGGGCTAACAGAAAAAGGGCCTCAGAGCTGCAGAGGGCACTGCTGCTCCCATCTCCCACATTTCCAGTGGCAGGATGCACACACCAGGTGTTACGGTGCACCCGGTGTGCAGGAAGCACGAGCTGCTTGTTGTACAGAGACACCCACTGGATGTCCATCAAAACCCCAACTTCAACAGAAAAAAGACCAAAAAAAGGTGCGCAGGCGTGTGTGTGGATGGGAAAGGCCACGAAGAGGGACATGAAGGCCATTGCCTTGTGCTTACCGAGAACTTGCCATGCAGCTGCTCGCTCAGCAGAGGGCTCGGGAGCTCCCTGAAGTACATCTTGCACAGGGAGCTCACGCTGTGAATGTCCCGGACGGTGAGCTCCGGAATCTGCTCCGACTCAAAGTCATGGCTGGAGAGAAGGACACAAAAACAGAGGGCTTGGAGAAAGAGGAAAACAACTCCAAAGCAAGACAACATACAGTCCAGAAGCACTCTTACCGCAGCTTCTGGATCTTGGACGCCACGCCGGACAGGCGGTAGATCCCCTGCACCATGCCGTGCTGCTCAATGAACTCAGCGCAGCTCTGCACGACCTGGGGGACTACAGAACAAGGGCCAGCGCTTAGCTGAGCTCCTGATTCAAGTCCTGCTTCAGCCGCTGCCCCTGTCACATCCCATCCACTAAGCCCAGCCAGGCTACTGCTTGCCTCCTCCTAACAGGAGAAAGAAGGCTGTCGCAGACATCGCAGGCAGGCAGGAGCCGGGGACAAAACTGGACACGGACGTGTTCTTGGCTTTCAAGAAATGCCACGACCTGCCAAGCAGCCTGCAGAAAGTAATTCTGGGGAAGCCAGAGACACTGCAAGTCCCATCACAGCTCCCACCGCAATGGAGGCGTGAGACCTCATGTCCAGAAGAGCTAGGAAACTGACGCAGGACACTCTCTTGGGCCAAAAGGCTTCCTTTGTTTTCAGGCTAGCGTGGGATTGGCTTACACCTTTGGCTTTAAGCAAATACAAGTGTGCTGGTCTCCTATGAGCATTAGCCTCAGCTTCCCTTGCAGCCATCAACTCCCATTTCACGTTTCTCCACCGCTATCAACCTGCCCCTTGCTAGACATGATCTCCCTTTCTTTCATCTTTACATGCCCAACAGAGGGAGGAAGCTCTCAGGAACGGGCTGTTCCTTACCATCACGGCCAGAGTGGAGAAGATGCTCTCCCAGGTCACAGCCAAACACCACTCCCTTCTCCTTCTCCTTCTCCATCTCCCGCTGCTTCGGTTCCTTTGGGCGGGCCTTCACGAAGGAACGAAGAAAGCTGAGGAGCTTGCCACGCTTCTTTGGCACTGCACAACAAAAGGAAGAAACCAGTTCATTTCAGGTTGGGCTCAGTGGGACCAGGCTGAGCGGAAACACATTCTACAGAGCGCGTCAAAGCGGCAAGAACATTGCCAACACTGCATTCTACAAGGATTCGAGCATTTGCCCAAGCCCTCATTCTCACTGCCTACAAAACAGCAGCCCTATGCCCCGTGGGATGCAGGAAGGATCATCAACACAGAGGAGAACGTGGGATGGATAAAGGAGGTATTCAACACAGAACACACCCAGAGGAAGACTCCATTTGACTTCCCCGCGCCATCACATGTAACATCCGTACCTGGCTTTGGTGCTGAGTTGAGGAGGGCCTCAGGAGGTTTTCCACTAATGAGCTCCACGCACTCACTGGGGAAGAACCCAACCTGTAAGAAGAAAAGAAAGAGTGATGGAATACTGAATGCAGCATTTCTCAGGCCTCAACTGTTAAACCAAGACAGAATGGCCTGCAGAAAAGTAACCCTCATTCAACATTTGCAGCCAGAAGACCTACAAAAGCAATAATTAGTTCCAGAGAAGATGGCTCTGTCCTCCGTGCTTGTACAATGGACAGAGGTGGTCAACTTCTGACTGCGCATTGAGCACGAGAGGCTCTTGCTTCTAAGTCACATGAGGAGACAGTTTCCCACCCAAGCCCAGAGCCAAAGGGAAAGTCCTCTGACAGCGACACAGGGAAACTGTTGACGTCCAGAAGCCACCCTGTGCGGGCAGAGCAGCTCGAAGCTGACGTTCCTCACTTGACTGCAATTGCGCCCAGGAGTCTGAAGCTTGTGCCTACCTGAAAGCCACGCTTGCCTCTCCACCAGGGGCTCTGCTCCTTTGCTGGCATAGCAGTAATGCACACCAGGTCTCCCACCTGCAAGACATTGCAACATCAATCCCAGCGTCAGCACAGCTGGGAGGAAAGCACAGCTGAAATGGCACCCTTCTTCTGCACTGCCAAAGAGCGCACAGCTTGAGAGCAATTGCACCGGGGCAGCTCTTCAGGCATTTCCTGTGGGAAAGCTGGGCGTGGAGGTACAAGAGCCACTGCCTTACACACCACACAGAATACAGTGCAAGCATGCCAAATGAAACCATCTTTTAGACATGGCTGAACTCCTCCCTGCATCCAACCCAGTGCAAGTCCTATCTGGACCTGCATCTTCTGGGCTTCGCCTCACAAGGCATTCTGAAGGTGTCTGAGAATATTCCTGATGCATTCACACGGTATACTCTTCTGGCCATGACAACAAGGAACGCCTTCTTTATCTGCTTACCTCCAAGGAGAGCTCATCCGCTGCCTGGGCAACGTATCTCTTAATAACATGGCCAGCAGCAATAGCTGGAATATTAAGAGATAACTCCTCACGGACCAGCAGAGGCTTCCCCTGGTTCTCAGGCTGAAACAGAGAGCACAGGCCATGGTGAGGAGCTGAGGACAAACAAGGAGGATTTCAGGGTGCCATCTCAATGCCACTAGCAAGGAAATGAAGCTTTTAAGGCAGCTCTTCAGGGACACCGAGAGAGCCGGAAGGATGCTCTCTCTCTTGAAAAGCAGGAGAGCACAACTGTGGCTCATTCTGCTGGCTCAAGTCAGGGAACAGAGACCAAGCAGAGCTTCACACTGTACCTCCGTCAACGCCCGGTCAGGCCCACGGCTGATCTCGCTGCTCGCGATGCCCATCACAGCAGGCGCGACAAGCTGCAACAGAAAAGAAACACATTTCCTGTGCTCACACAGCACTGGATTGAGAGTCTTCTTCAGAACTACTCTCAGTTGCCCACTGGCGGAGGCAGCTGTTCTAGAAACAACCACTGTGCAGTCTATTCAAACGGGACAGCCGTTGCAATACGCAGCACTGGACCAAGTCGCTGTCCCTCTGCTAGCAGATGGGGACTCTGGCACAAAGCAGCAGATGCATTTGCCCGCAGCACGCTGAGAGCGCAGTAGCAGGCCAGGGAGAGGTGTCACTGCTGGGGCTGGAGCTGCTCCCCAGCCCCCGGCTCCCAGCAGCAGCCTCACCACCAGCGCCGGCCGCAGCCTTGCCCACGCATTTCCTCTGCCTGCATCTCTGCTGTGCTCCCTACAGCTGTCGGCCACACTCACACAGCCAAAGCATGCACGCTTCTGCCCCTGGCTCATGTTCTGCAGCTCTGCACAAACTGCGGCTAGGGCTCTTTGCCTAAGGGATTGCCTTCCTTCACACTAGCTGCTCCCAGCACTACAGGCAGCATCCTGCTGAGGGTTGAGCTGGAGAGGAAGTGGAAAAAACCCACACGTGACCAGAGCTGCATTTCAGCTGGACGAGGCTGTGTTACTACACACGGTGTGACTAAACACGGGCTGCTGAACCATGTGGCAATACAAAACATGGCACGTACCTGGCAAGAGATCAGAACAAGGGAGAAGCAGATCCTCGAACCCGCAGCCGTTCCTTGTCACTTTGCTCTGATCTTCCACGAGCAAAAGCTGCACCAAGGGAGCAGGCGGAGGGTGGGGAGGGGAGGGAGAAAGAGCAGGTCAGTGAGCTTGCACAATTGAGCAAAGGGAAGAACCAGGGAAGAACCCTGGCACAAATGCCACCTTGATGGATGGCTTTGGACTGGATTGCCTGGGGGAAAATGGCGTCTGACGGTCCAGACGAAGCAATATGATCCTAGGAGCTCTGCCAGCCAGCACTTCTCAAGCCCTCGCTGCCCACCCGTCTATCCCGCGCCGTCTCAGCTTACCTACAAGGCGCTGCACAAGATGGGATGAAGACAAACACACTCAGTAGATGCACAAGTGCAACAAGCCACGTACTCACGCCGAGCTCAAGCACTCCAATGAAGGGACGCAGCACGCGCTGCTCCTCCCCTCATTCTAGCCGCTTATGACATCACTAAGGGCCACCCGGCTGCTCCACCATGGACGGACAAGGTGGGGAGGCAAGACCACGTCACAAGACCACAGGATTCCAACAGGGCACCCCAGCGTTCGAGAAATCAGTGCGTGGTTGGAATTCCATCCCAGCCAAATCCTGGAGAAGCTGGCATGGGGTTGTCGGGACCAAAGTGCAGGACCCGGAGCTTGGTGCTGTTGAGCCTCTTGCTGGGCCTATGGCAAATCCACACTAGGGTCCTTCTTTGCATCCACGGGCGGCTTAGAGCAGCCATCTCTTGCACCTGGATGGAAATAAAGGAAGAGAAATACATAGTACTACTACTAGACTGCTTCGACAGTTTCTTTCCCGAGTGCATTTTGGCCTTTTGGCTTCCATGACGACCTCATTTCCTCCTCCTTTTCTTTGGGGGGAAGCTGCCCCCAGTGCCTGAGCTTCACAAGATAGCGTGAAACATGACACTAAGACAAACGCTTGCCCTGGGTGCAGGGTGGCTGTGCTTTGCCAGGCATATAAAGGAGGGTAGGGCTAGGAAACGCCACGTGGCAGCCCCAAGCCTTGGGGGTCTTGCCAAGTCTGCATTCACTCACTGTGGCCACAGCTGCTGCCTCACTGCCAGAACGTATCCGAGGGTACAGATGGACGCAGGCACTCCTGCTCCTTCTGCAAAGCCCTCCTCTGCACAGCCCGTTAGCTGCTGATCACTGCTACGCCAACCGGGCTCCCCTTTACAGCAGCCTTGGGATAAACACGATTGTACTCTTCCGTGCAGCAGCAAGCTCCAGGGATGAAGCAGCAGAGAGGAAACCAACAGAATCTACTGCTGCTGAATCCACCAGCTCCTTCTGCCCACCAAGAGTAATACCAAAGCACAGAACACAAGTGGGAT
The DNA here is from genome assembly GCF_016699485.2 of Gallus gallus. Classification (NCBI taxonomy): domain Eukaryota; kingdom Metazoa; phylum Chordata; class Aves; order Galliformes; family Phasianidae; genus Gallus; species Gallus gallus. The sequence goes on along the minus strand of NC_052572.1, from coordinate 81,877,755 downwards.
AAGCGCATCTCGCACACGGACAAAGGGAATCAAAACAGCTCCTTCGAGAAGAGCTCGTTGGGTAAACCCAGCCTCAGAGACACAAATGCATCTGGTTCCAGTAAATATTATGGCACCTTGGTGATGAAACGCTGTTCTGCTGCTCGGATAGCACGAAGCATGCTGCGTTGACAGGCACAGCAGCGCGATGACCAAGCTGAGCACGCAAACCTCCCCAGCACCCCTGGCCAATGCTGCCAGGGAAATGCACGACCTGCAGCCCCACACGGCTCGCTGCACGGACACTGGGGGGCTGTCTTAGTCTCAGGTGGGATCCATTTTTCTTCAGTGTCTGCTATGATGCTACGACAGTGAGAACACTCTCGTGTTTATAGTTTCTGAGAAGCAGACCTGGACAGAGCCAAGGCCGTTCTCAGCAAAGCTCTCAAGAAGGAGCTGGGAGGAAACCTAATGAGGACAGCTGATGTCAACGGGCCAAAGGGATATTCCATACCATATGACATCAAGTGGAAGGGGGTTTGGACGGGGTGGGAGCTCATCTCACTCTCTTCCTCTGCTTGGCCATTGCTTGGGAGGTGCTGAGCCACTGCTTCTACATCACTTGTTACATACATTCATATATATATGTGTGTGTGTGTGTGTGCGCGTGCATCCATTACTTCTGTCCTTTTCTCTACCTTTGGAAAGAGATTTCTCTCAACGCATGAGTTCCACCTTCTTTTTTTTTCCCCCATAATTCTCTCCCCCATCCCACCGGGAAGGGGGGAGTAAGCAAAGGACTCTGTGGTGCTCAACCACACGAGGGCTGCAAAGCAATGGCAGCAGACGTGCAGTGCACTGTCATAAGTGCACATGTACATAAGCAGATGCTCTCATCCACACGTGCAAATCTGAGGGCGAGGAATAAAAGGCTCGCTGGGCCATGGGCAAAGCAGGGAGCAGATGATAGGCAGGATACAGGAAGGAGTTCAAGACCAGCTCTCCTACACCAAAGACAGGGAGAGCTGAGTCAGCACCACGGGGGGACTTACGACACAGCTTGAGAGCTTACAGAGACCTGAGATTTCCAAAGGAGGCCGCCAGGGTAACTCTCACCAGTCTTTTGCAGGGCTCTCACGGATGCTTGCAATGCTGACTTCCACTGCCTATGGCATTGGTAGAAAGCCCAGGTGGCAAATGCTCAATTGGTCTGGGTAACGCTTCTATGCTTCCACGGTTAGGACTGAAACAAAAGGAAAAAAAAAGCATGCAGCCCTATGAAATTTGTCTCTCTACTGCTGCTGTCAGCGTGACTTCTAAGATGAGCATTACGCGTCCCTGCACCCGACTGAAGATTCATCCAAGTCTGTGGGCACTGTTAGCAGCAGTTCCCAGAACATCTTGCACCACAAAATGCAGCACGCTCCTTTTTTTCACAGGCCCCTCGTTTCTCTCATCAGCCTCAGATTCATTCCAGTTCAAATACACCCATCATAACAGCCCTTCCGTTCTGCTGAGGTAGGAATCCACTGCTGGGATGTCCCCCACTCCCGTTCCCCGCTATGTCCAGCACCGGGGGGAAAAGGAAGAGACACTGCCATCACCTACCCAGACTTCTTGCAGGGCCTTCCAGACACTCTCACATCACAGGGAGAAGCGGCACAGCTCTCGTGGCACAAAGCTCAGAGAAGGCTGCAGAAATCAAGGTTGCCGCCAAGGTGCTGCTTTCAAACAACGTGACTTAGCGGGCACAAGATGGGAAAGACAAGGTTCCGGTTCAGAAGCCTCCAATCCCCGTGGATGTGGCTGTCTGCAAAGACCACAGCTGCCTGCTTTCCAGCAGGGGGACGCTCACCCAGCAAAGCACTCACCCAGCAGATGCCTTTCCTACAATCATAGCATCAGCAACGTTGGAAAAGACCTCCATGACCTCCATCCAGTCCAAACACCCACCTACCACCACCATTTCCTTCCCACTAAGCCACGTCCCTCACTACAACATCCACTGTCCCTTGAACACCTGCAGGGACAGGAACTCTATCACCTCCCCAGGCAGCCCGCTCCAGCGGCTGACCACCCACTGGGAGAAGTTGTACTTCCCATCCAACCTCAATCTCCCCTCATGCAACCTGAGGCCATTCCTTCTAATCCTAGCACTAGTTCCACGGGAGAAGAGGACCACCCCCACCTCAACACAACCTCTCGTCACGTAACTGGACAGAGGGAGAAGGTCTTCCCTGTGCCTCCTCTTCTCCACACTAAGGAATCCCACTTCCCCCAGCCGCTCCCCATCACACTTGTGCTCTACACCCCTCACAGCTTCATTGCGCTTCTCTGGACACACTGCAGGCTTTCAGGGTCCCCCTTCTAGTCAGGGGCCCAGAACTGAACACACTACTCAAGGAGAGGACTCACCAGTGCTGAGTGCAGTACAGTGGCGATGATCACTTCCCTGCTCCTGCTGCCTCCGGCCCTTTGCAGTGCACTTCCACTCTAAACCGTTCCTTCTGCGCTACCGCTCGGATCCTCCCTTAGGGCTGGAGCTCAAGAGGTCAACACAACAAAGAACACAACGTGCAACTGGAAGGCATGTCTCAAAGCCTGAAGAGTGAGAACGGGACCCTGCAGTTAGAGACTCTGAGAAGGTCCTCACAGGATGCCTGGGGAAGGGGACCTGCAAGTCAGACGCAAGGGAAGAGCAACAGCTCTCCCTCCTTTTTCTGGAAACAGCGAGATAGGAGTGGGAGTTCTAGGTTGTGTGATTGTTATCACCATCTGCTGAGTGTTCCGTACCGTGGATCTAATCATTTCAGGTCCACTGACTTTCCGAGAAACCTGAAAGCTTACTGACTCATGTACTAGCCTTATGAAGATGCCAGCTAAAAGACGTCGTCAGCATTGTGGCCTACGTCGAAACCATGGCTTTTGTTCTAAAGATCAGAGTGAGTGTGGTGTGAGTGAGATGCGTTCCTTGCAGGGAATGAGGGTCAGCCTGTTTGCATAGTACTGTCTTCTGATTGCGGGGAAGCGTGTCAAGGAAGGTGGTCAGGCTTCTATGAGACCTGTGAGATCCAAGTGTTCACATCTGAACAAGATCAGTAGGCGGTGTCCAGGGTTGCCTGTGGAAACTCTGAGGAAATGAGGAATCAAGAAGAATTTGGTCAACATCGTGGGAGGCTCCCAGGGGAAGGAAATTCCCAAAGAAGCCCCGTTGGGATGTGCACTGGCACACTGGTGGGATACTGCAGGGGAACCTGGAGGCACCCTGAGGAAGGAAACTCTCATCAAGTATTGCAATCAGTGGTGCTTAATGTGGAAGTTAGAAGATGATGAGAAGCGGCATCAGAAGGGGACCCGTAACTATCATACCTTCTTGCAGCTCCTGTTCTTATTAAGGAGGCAAGGTCCATGAAGTAACATGACCAGTTGTTAGAATGGAGTGCTCTCATCATGAGACTAACTACTGGGTGTTTATGGACACTGAAGAACTGTGCTGTTTGATTGGTGGGTTCTGAAGGGAATGGGACAAACGGTTTTCATGGCAGAAGTAAGTGTAATTGCTAATGGGAAACAGAAGCATGACTGAGGGTATGTGGAATTGTAACTGAGGGGATGAAGAGGGGACAAAGGAAAAAGGGTTACAGAGAAAGTGAGTGTATCTGCACCGGCAGGAGAGCAACCCCCCACACCCCCTCCCGCCCTGGACCCACACAGAGAGTGCTGTTGTAAACAGCATTACATGCAAAGGGGGGGAGGTGCAGAGGATGGGGCACTGGCAGTGAGAATATCCTTCATGTGCAGAGATCTCGGAAACCCAAAATTCCAGGGTTAGCACTGGAAATCTCCAGAGAGGAGACGAGGAGGTGAAACTGAAACGTCATGCTAGTTGTTTATGTAGTGATGAGAGTTTGGGAAGGGAAAAGTTGCAGAAGGATGCAGGCTGAGGAAGGCCAAGATGAGCAAGGTGGAACAGGGTGGTAGATCCAAAGAGAGCTGAGCAAGAGAAAGCAAAAAAACGGATTGAGGAACAGAGATAGTAAGGCCATTGGCAAGAGCAACAGCTGTTCCTGTTGCGGTGTAGAGTAGAGCCCTAGGACACAGAGGTTCCCTCAGAATGTTGTAGGGGGGGGGCCTGGAAGAGCCTGTGGAGTGGGAGGCTTCCAGCCCTGCTGGACCGAAAGCACTGTGCCAACTGCAGGGAAATGAGACAGCGGTGCACAAATCCAACCGTCTCTGATTGCAAAAGCTGAAGAATGGCAACCTGGGAAGTTATTCCTAGCAAATCCACCGGTGAAATCGCAGCTAGGAGAGCAGGAGAAAGAGGTTTCGTTTCCGGTGGGCACGAGTGCCTCTTACTGCCCGGAGATGATTTTGCAACACAAGTCGCAGCTACTGCCCAACAAGAAAAGGCTTCCCTTTTGGGATCACTTCAAGAGAGGCTGAGAAAATAAGGAGGAATACATACATGCCTGTAGATGCCAGGTTCTCCAAAACCGTTCCTCTGGCAAGACTCATCAGAACAAATGGATGCAGAGAGTCAATTCAATAACACTGGAGCTAAGGGTCAAACAAGATGAACTGACTGAAAATGCTAAGTCTGGCTTTAATGCAAACAGGGACAAACAATGGGGTACCCCCAGAAGTTACAGAAATCTTCACTAAGGTATGCTTAGCCGTGTGGCTATCAGGGATGTCTGGTAGAGCCAAAATGCAGCCCTAAGTTCAAAGCAAGAGCTACGGCTAGCCCACTCAGGGTTAAGCAGTGCCCTTTGAGGATATGCAAGTGGAGAAGGAGAAAAGAAACCATAGATAACTTTCGGATTTTGGATTACTAATTGAATGTGAATCCAAATACAATACTCCAATCTCTCCGATGAATCCATATGATCCATACACTTCAGTAACTAAGTTAGGGAATGAGTAGGTGGAGTTTGCCTTCTGGATGTGAAGGATGCCTTTCCTGCCTGGTTTGGCCAAAGGAAGCCTAAGGTGATTTGCCATTGAATAGGAGAGCCCCAGTCCGGGACAAAAAAGACTCCGTTCACCTGGACAGTGTTAGCCAGGGCTGTGAGAACAGCCCAAGGATTTTGGAGAAATGCTCAACTCGGGAGCCTGAGATTTGGGTTCTTCCATCCCATGGTGGATCTTGATTGCAGCATGTGGATGCCACAGAAACAAAGAGGGCTGTGTGCAATGGACTGCGAATGTGCTGAATTTCTTGGTTTCAGTGATGATCGACTTTCTCAACAGAAGGCACCAAGAACTCAATGGCAAGGGACCTATCTGGGATAGGAGGCTACAGCTGGACTTGGAACCTCAAGGACTGCCAGGAAAGAAGCCATCTGCCAAAGCCCTGAGCCACAAAGTGCCGAGGAACTCCGTACATTCTCAGGAATGACAGCAGGGTGCCAACCGTGGATACACGGCTACGGACTGGTGGTAAAGCCCCTTCAGGAAGTGAGGAAGAGATGGCCAAAGTGGATGAGGGCGGTGGCTGCACCAGTGCTCAAGATTCAAGAACCTGGGACATCTACGCTAGGCCAAAGAAGAACAGTTGGAATATCTCACACAGTGTCTATACTGTTTTGAAGGTAAAAGGGGGGCATGGGCTCTCACCCCCAGGGCTTCCTGAAATACCAGGCCATCCTGGTACAGCAGGATGATGCAGAAATAACTGCAACTCATATTGTCAACCCAGCATCTCTCCTTAGCGGAACTCCCGGAGAACAAGCATTTCAGGACTGCTTGGAAACAACTGAAGCTACGCACTGTTACCAGTCGGACCTGAAAGACGAATCCTTAGAAGATGCAGAAGACACCTGGCTTACTGATGCAAGCAGTTTGGTGAGACAAGGAAACTGTAAGGCAGGATATGCAGGAACTGCAACTGACAAGGTCACCGAAACACAACCATTACCAGTGGGGACTGTCTCTAGGAAGCCTGAAATAACTGCCTTGACAAGAGCCTGACATCGCATCTGTCCGTATAATTACGCAGTTAAGATGCTACATGCTCATAGGACCACCTGAAGAGAGCAAGGATTGCTCACGCACAAGGAAAAACAGCCTGATGTAAATCAACAAAGAGCGTGGCTACCATCCATTGTCAAGGACATCAGAAAGGGAACACCGTACCGGAAAGTGGAGAGAACATGGTGGATCAGGGGGCAGAACAGGTCGTTGAAGAGGGCTTTAATTCCAGACCGTAAGCTTAAAATTGCTGAACCTGAGTCAAAACCTGTAAAATATTTTCAAGAAGACAGCAATTTAATTCATCATTTAGAAGGGAAGAGAGCAGGCTGACAGATGGACACATTGTTTTGCCCTTTGCTACTCCATGGAAATTGGTTCTAAGAGAGGAGAGAAAATGTCTTGGGCAAACAGACGTTACAAAGCACGATCCTAGTACCAGCAAAGGGCTACAAGTGGGCCTATTGGGAAAGGGAACCTTCCAGGGCAACAGTGACAAGTGACTTCCTGAAACCCCCAAGAAAAGGGCGGGATCGCTGGATGTTGGCACTAACTGATAGCTTTTGGGGATGGCCAGAGGTATTTCCCTGGAGGACTCCTAAGGCTCGGGAAGCAACAAAAATGCTGTCACATGCTGTTAATTCCAAGGTTCGGGGTTCCTGTACCAATCTCAGCAGATCGTGGCCCACATTTTTGCCAAGGTGGTCCAAAAAAAAAATAAGCACATTACTGGGAATTGATTGGCAATTGCACACCTTATAGACGGCAGTCATGCGGACAGGTGGAAAAAACGAATCACCTGATCAAATTACAGATAGGAAAACTTGGCCAAGAGGCTGGGATTCCCTGGCTGCAGGCACTGCCTTTGGCACTTCTGAGAATTTGGACTAAACCCCAAAGCAAGGAAGGATTAAGCCCACATGAGATTCTTTATGGGTGACCCTATACTGTACAAAAGGAAATCTCTATACAGGTGGGGGATAAGGTGTTGAGTGAATATATGGTCAGCTTGGCAAAGCAATTAAAGAAAATTGAACAAGCAGTATTTGCTGCCAGGGCACAAGGCCTAGATGGTCCAGTGCATGATGTATTGCCAGGCGACTATGTTTATGTTAAACCTCTCTCTCAGATTCACCTCTGGAACCAAAGTGGGAAGGACCCTACAGAATTCTCCTGACCACCCCTACCACTGCCAAGGTAGAGGGACTTACACTGTGGATACGTCATACCCGCCTGAAGAAAGCACCAGGACCACAGCGGACAGCAGAAGAGAGCGGACCACTGAAAATCAGGATCCATAAGCATGTATAAGATTTTGATAATAGTCAGTATGATTGGAGCAGTAGTCACAGCTTGGCAAGAGAATAGCTACTTAAAAATAACTGATAAAATTGGCCAGGCTCTCAACAAATCTTGTTGGATATGCACTGGCTTCCCTAGAGGGGAGGGAAAAGTGCCTGTTTATGGGATAGTGGCACTAAACTGGACCATTCCATATTGGGTAGAGCACAGAAAGTGTAAGTTTGGGATAGAAGACAAGTCACAAAAGGGACCTAAGTTTGATTTACTAGTTATTAACTTTACTAGATCTATCTTTGTAGGCAGAAAAACTGATGGTAAAGGTGGGGTGGAGGTTGGATGACGGAACTTGACAGGCATAGAGTGTAGTTGGGAATATGGAAATTCTGGGGTAATATCAGGGATCAGTGAAGCTGGAAGGTGGAGCCAAGGTGGGGGGTGTGATCCTAGAATCGATAAGGATTCTCACTGGGTCTCAGATAAGAACATACTCGGAATTGTAGAGATGGGAGCATCATTCACTCACCAGGAAAAGATGGCCAGGCCATGTCAGTTACCTCATGGATACTGGTGGCTATGTGGAGACGGCCAGGCACGAAAGGCATTACCTTTAAATTGGACAGGGACTTGTACTACAGAATACTTAATAGCCCAGACCATGGTGCATGAGAAAATCCCTTGGGGACTCCTGAGGATCCCTTGAATTAGAACTAAGCATACATACAACCCCCTAGCTATATATAACAAGGGATACCACAGCTTTCTGAGAGCTCTTATCCCAGCTCTAGGAGTTACCCAGCTAGAAAAAGGTATAGTAAATATCTCTGCAACTCTGGAAATCATGGAGAATGCCAAAACAGATGTATTACGGGCAATCCAAGAATAGGTATTCTCTTTATCCAAAGCAGTACTCCAAAATAGGATGGCATTAGACCTATTAACAGCCAAGGAAGGAGGGGTATGTACAGTAATAAATCAGAGTTGCTGTGCTTACATCAGTAAGGATTTAAGAACTGAAACAGATTTAAGGAAAATTTGGGAACAGACGAAAGTCCTGCATAGGACTAGTCAGGATGACACCAACTGGAAGGAAGATTTATGGAACCTGCTTTCTAGCTGGCTACCAAATCTAGGATGGTTAAAGCAGCTCTTCCTAGTTTGTATCATCTTGGTACTGATTGTAGGTTTTACCTGTGTGATGATAAAGTGCTCTGCCTGCCTGTGCCGAAATACGAGAAAAGAATACGAGATATGGAAGAAACATGAGCTAAGGCAAAAGGTGGAAAGTGGGACCTATTTTGGGACACATAGAACAGATTAGAGAATTTAGCAGGTAGAAGTCCTGCTAGATTATAATAAAGGGGGGAATTGAAGGGCAAAATCAGGTCCCTGCAGTATAGGAAGAGGGGCTTCATAGCAAGAAAAGAGAAAGCAGCTTCACAAGGTAGACATAAGGGGCAAATAGAGATAGTTTATGTAGAGAGTATTAGAAAACAAAGGGATTCCAAGCACTTTCACAGGTGCTAGGTCCAGAATAACGAGGAGAATGAAGGCCATAAAGATAAGGACCGGAGAACAGCTCGAAAACATTTGGCAGGGAGGTGATTAGATGTCTGAAGTTACCTCATGGATACCACATGGTGGTTATGTGGGGACGCTCAGGCACGGAAAGCAGTACCTTTAAATTGGACAGGGACTTGCACTACAGGATACTTAATAGCCCAGACCATGGTGCGTGAGGAGATCCCTCGGGGACTCCTGAGGACCCCTGGGATTCAAACGAAGCGTACATACAACCCCCTAGCTATATAGAACAGGGGATACCACTGCTTTCCGAGAGCCCTTATCCCGGCTCTAGGAGTTGCCCAGCTAGAAAAAGCTAGAGTCAATATCTCTGCAACTCTGGAAATGATAGAGAATGCCACAACAGATGCATTATGAGCAATCCAAGAAGAAGTATCCCCTTTATCCAAAGCAGTGCTCCAGAATAGGATGGCACTAGACCGATTAACAGCCAAGGAAGGAGGGGTATGCACAGTAATAAGTCAGAGTCGCTGTGCTTACAGCAAGAAGGATTTAAGAATCGAGAGAGATTGATGGAAAGTTTGGAACCAGACCAAAGTCCTGCACAGGACAAGTCAGGATGACCCCAGCTGGGAAGGAGATTTAAGGAACTTGCTTACTAGCTGGCTACTGAATCTAGGATGGTTAAAGCAGCTCTTCCTAGTTTGCATCCTCTTGGTGCTGTTGGGAGGTTTTACCTGTGTCATGATGAGATGCTCTGCCTGCCTGTGCCGGAGTACTAGAAAGAAAAAGGAGATATGGAAGAGATATGCGTTGAGGCCAAAGGTGGGAAGTGGGGCCTATTTTGGGACACGTAGAACAGAATCAAAATGATCTAGCAGGTAGAAGTCCTGCTAGACTATAGAAAAGGGGGGAACTGAAGAGTGAGAACAGGAGCCTGCAGTTAGAGAGAGAAGGGCCTCACAGCAAGAAAAGGGAGAGTAGCTGCACAAAGTAAAAATAAGAGGCAAACAGAGAGAGTTTAGGTAGAGAGTGTTAGAAAACAAGGGATTGCAAGCACTTTCACAGACACTAGGTCTGGAATAACAGGGAGGATGAAGGCCATCGAGATAAGGGCTGGAGAGCAGCTCAAAAACACGTGGCAGGGAGCTGATTAGATGTCTACAGGGCAAGTTAGTGTGAATGTTAGGTGGAGCGATCCCCTTGCACCAGGGAGTACGCGCATCACCAAGAAACACATGCCTGCTCTATATCCTATACCGGCTATACGGTCTGATTGCCACACATCAAGCCCAGAACAGACACCTCTCTCACCTTGGGCACAGCTCACCAACCAAGAGCCAGGCCTTGCCAACTTGGTTGATCTGAGAAGACGGGAGGGTGCCGCACATCACACCAGAAGTATCCATTTCACTTGCAGCTCCATGGAGAGAACAACACCAACTAACAGGCCTGAATGAATTCGCTCACAAGATGAACAATGAGATTGTTCTTCATTAAAAAGCACACAGAGATTCCTAAACCAAAAAGAGAAGGGCAGCACTTCAGATCGGCCAAAGAGATTCCTGTTCCTACGCCTCATGCTCTTACACCAGCTTGACTCGCCTCATCCCCTTCCCCTACTCCTCCGTGATGCCCACTGGCTTCAAGTCAGGTCGCAAACACATAGGACTCCTTCCACACGACTCCAGCACAAAGGATGTCACACTTGTTCCATACACATACAAATGAACCAAGCAGTGCTATCACACTCACTTAACACACGCAGAAGCAGCCAAACCCTGAGCACGTACGTCCCCTCCTGCACTACTGGAGCCCACAGCTCACCTTCACGCCTCCGGGGATTTCTGCTCTTTTACACTGACGCAGCCTCGCTACAGCTCCATGGCTGTCACACAAGGCCTGCAGGACCTCTTGCTCCGCAAACCCCGTCTGCAGGCATTGCTTCATGAGGTTCACCACCTGCCCTCCTGAGCAAAAACAAGCACTGAGAACGACAGCAAAGCACACTGGATTCCACCTGGCCTGGTCCCCAAGCCTCAGGCATACCCTGCTACGCAGACTCATCCCCAGAGCCTGGCTGGACAGCAGCACATGCATCATTCCTCAAACGCCCCAGCCAAGCAGCAGGGGATCAAAGTGTTGCGACAGCTGAAACAAAAATGCTCGGGGACATTCCTGCCAGCACTGAACGTGAACAGATCTACCACTGAGCAACAGGACGTGGGACAAACAGCAGAAAACAACCAACCTGCACAACTAACTCGTTTCCGCTTGGTCCAGATGTCTGTATGCTCCCTCCCACGGCCCAGGCCAAGCTTGCAGAACTGCTCCTCCTTTGTGCAGGACGACAACGGTGCCCATGGCATGTGGTGGCTATGCACAGCATGCCTTTTACTTGCTTTTCCTCTCTCCGTCTTCCATCACCAAACAGCACCTCCAATCTCTCCTGGCTAAAAAATCACTTGGGTAAAAAAAGAACTGCCAACCTTACTTTTAAAATTACAACTTGATGCTTTAAAGCAGAAGCTCACCTAGCAAGGACACCTACCTTAGACAAGCTCAACCTACAAGGAAAAGTTATTCCTCTGCGTCTGCACACACGGCACGCATTTTCAGCTGCAGTAGTCAGCCCAGTTCTCAGCACAGCTTTACCATCCACAGAAAGCCAGTTCAGGGCCGCCATCTTTTTCTCTCTTCTGAAACACTCTACTGCTGCAAGAAGCAACGGTTAGAATCACACAATCACAGAACTGTAGGGGCTGGAAGGGACCTCTAGAGATCGCTGAGTCCAACCCCTCCCCCCGCAAAACAGGCTCCATACAGCAGGCTGTACTGTAGGCATCCAGCTGGGTTTGGAGTATCTCCAGAGAAGGACAACCCACAACCTCCCTGGGCAGCCTGACTATATACCCCCCCGCCCAGAACCTCCCCACAGCCACCTATAGCCCCAAATCCTCCGATGGCTCACCACAGCCCCAGATCCCCCCTAGAGTCCCCCTCAGCTCCTTATAGAACCATACGCCTTAACAGTCCCTGCACAGCCCCCGTCAGCCCCATATCCCCCTATAGCATCATAGAATCATAGAATTGCTAAGGTTGGAAAAGACCCACAGGATCATCCAGTCCAACCATCCGCCCTTCATCAATGGTTCTTGCTAAACCATGTCCCTCAACACAACATCCAAACGCTCTTTAAACACTACCAGGCTCGGTGACTCCACTACCTCTCTAGGCAGCCCATTCCAGTGCCTGACCACCCTTTCAGACAAGTAGTATTTCCTAACGTCCAGCCTGAACCTTCCCTGACGCAGCTTGAAGCCATTCCCTCTCGTTCTATCACTAGTCACCCGGGAGAAGAGGCTGGCCCCCAGCTCACCACAACCTCCCTTCAGGTAGTTACAGAGAGCAATAAGGTCTCCCCTGAGCCTTCTCTTCTCTAGACTGAACAACCCCAGCTCCTTCAGCCACTCCTCATAAGGCCTGTGCTCCAGAGCCCTCACCAGCTTTGTTGCCCTCCTCTGGACACGCTCCAGGACCTCGATGTCTTTCTTACATTGAGGGGCCCAAAACTGGACACAGTACTCGAGGTGCGGCCTCACCAGTGCTGAGTACAGGGGAATAATTACTTCTCTGTTCCTGCTGGCCACACTATTTCTGATACAAGCCAGGATGCCATTGGCCTTTTTGGCCACCTGGGCACACTGCTGGCTCATGTTCAGTCTAGCATCAATCAACACCCCCAGGTCCATTTCCTCTACACAGTCTTCCAGCCACTCTGCCCCAAGCCTGTAGCGTTGCCTGGGGTTATTGTGGCCAAAGTGCAGGACCCGGCATTTGGTCTTGTTGAATCCCATCCCATTGGCTTCAGCCCAGCTATCCAACCTATCCAGATCCCTCTGTAAGGCCTCACTACCCTCAGGCAGATCGACACTTCCAGCTAGCTTGGTGTCATCTGCAAACTTACTGAGGGTGCACTCAATGCCCTCATCCAGGTCATCAATAAAGATATTAAAGAGGACAGGCCCCAGCACCGACCCCTGGGGAACAGCACTCGTGACCGGTCGCCAGCTGGATTTAACTCCATTCACTACCACTCTCTGGGCCCGGCCCTCCAGCCAGTTCCTTACCCAGCAAAGAATGTATCTGTCCAAGCCACGATCTGCCAGCTTCTGCAGGAGAATACTGTGCGAGACAGTGTCAAAGGCTTTGCTGAAGTCTAGGTAGACCACATCAACAGCCTTTCCCTCATCCACCAGACGGGTCACTGGATCATAGAAGGAGATCAGGTTGGTCAAGCAGGACCTGCCCTTGGTGAACCCATGCTGGCTAGGCCTGATCCCCCGGTTGACCTGCATGTGCCGCGTGATCTCCCTCAAGACAATCTGCTCCATAATCTTCCCCGGCACCGAGGTCAGGCTAACAGGCCTGTAGTTCCCCGGATCCTCCCTGCAGCCCTTCTTGTAGATGGGAGTCACACTGGCAAGCCTCCAGTCTTCTGGGATCTCACCCGTCAACAAGGAGCACTGATAGATGATGGAAAGCGGCTCGGCTATCACCTCCGCCCGTTCCCTCAGCACTCTCGGGTGAATCTCATCCGGTCCCATGGACTTGTGGCAGTCCAGTTGGAGTAGCAGGTCTCTAACTGTTACCTCCTGAATCGTGGGGGGTTTAGTCTGCTCCCCAGCCAAGGCTGCCAGGTCAGGGAGTAGAGAAACCTGAGGATAACCGGTCTGTCTTTTAAAGACAGATGTAAAGAAGGCATTCAGAACATCTGCCTTTTCCTCATCCTCAGTGGTTACATTGCCAGCCTCATCCAGTAGAGAATGGAGAATCTCCCTGGTCCTCCTCTTGCTGTTGATATACTTGTAAAAGAGTTTCTTGTTCCCTTTTACCCCAGCAGCCAGCTTGAGTTCAAGCTGGGCTTTAGCCTTTCTGATTTTCTCCCTGCACATCTTAACAACTTCTTTGTATTCTTTCTGGGTTGCCCGTCCCTTCTTCCAGAGGAGGTAGATTCTCTTTTTCTCCTGGAGCCTCAAGAAGAGTTCCCTATTCATCCACGACGGTCTTCTTCCGCACTGCCTCATTTTGCGGCTTAGGAGGACAGCCTGCTCCTGCGCCTTTAAGACTTCCTTCTTAAAGAGCAACCAGCCATCTTGTACCCCTTTGCTTTCGAATACTGAACTCCAGGGGACACTCCCTACTAGTCTCCTGAACAATTCAAAGTCTGCCCTCCGGAAGTCCAAGGTAGCAGTTTTGCTGTTCCCCCTCCTGCCTCCACCAAGAATCGAGAACTCTACCATGTCGTGGTCACTCTGCCCAAGACAGCCCCCAACCTCTACATCTCCCACCAGACCTTCTCTGTTTGTGAACAGCAGGTCTAACGGGGCAGCTCCTCTCGTAGGTTCTCTTACCAGCTGCAACAAGAAGCCTCCCTGCAGCTCCCAGTAGCCACAGGCCCACCTTAGCCCCGCTTCTGTGGGGCTGCAATGGGTCTGGGGGCACCGGGAGCAGCGCTGGAGGGGTTGGGGGTGGGGGGGCACGGTTCAGATGCTGGCAGCAGCACTGTGGCGCTGGGGGACCCGAGGCTTCCATCAGTCCCAAATCCCACCACCCACCCCCAAGGCCCTCATCCCAATCCCACAGCCCAACCCCACGGGGGGTCCATGGGGGAGGGGAGGGCAGTGTGCTTGGGGGGCCGCGCAGGGCCCCTCTCCCTCTCCCGCTCCCGTTCTCCCGCACACCTCCGGCGGAGCTGTCCTCAGCACTCGCTCCCGTTGTGCCGCGGCTTCCGGCTCGGTGCTGCCCGGACAGCGCCGGCTGACGCCGCGCTCTCCTGCGGGGCGGCCCGGGCTGCCGGAGCGGCGCTTCGCTGACGACAGCCGCGCCTGACACTGCCGGCTCCCAACGGCTGCTCCCGCGCACGGCAGCTCAGCCAATGGCAGCCGGCGAAGCTGCCGCTGACCAATAAGACGCCGGGGGAGGGACAGAGCTGCCGCTGAGCAATGAGACGCCGGGGGAGGGACTAAGCTGCCGCTGACCAATGAGACGCCGGGGGAGGGACAGAGCTGCCGCTGACCAATGAGATGCCGGGGGACGGACAGAGCTGCCGCTGACCAATGAGACGCCGCGGGAGGGACAGAGCTGCCGCTGACCAATGAGACGCCGGGGGAGGGACGGAGCTGCCGCTGACCAATCAGACGCAGGGGGACGGACAGAGCTGCCGCTGACCAATGAGAGCCCGGGGGAGGGACGGGCAGATGCTGCTCACGGGGAGCTCCTCCTGCCGCTGCTGGATGCTGATGCTGACAGGGCTGCAGATGCTCTGCAGGGCCAGCTCGTAGCTGGGAGCCAGGAATGGACACGGCGGGAGAGACGAGAGAGCTGGCGGGGAGCAGCCAGGGCATCCCTCACTCAAAAGCATCACAAAGCCACAGCCAGCAAGCTGGCCATGATCATGAGCAGCATCCCGGATGCTGGAGATTCTTTGCTACCATACACTACGGGAGCACAGCTCTCGCTGCAGGCATCCCACAGCCAGACAAAATGGGAACAAACCCGCAGCTCTGCTGCACGCACAGCCCACAGCCATAGCCTTGCAACATGAGCTGCCTTGCTGTTGCTTGCATCCATCCCAATCCCTGGGAATGAAGACTCAGAAGGCAGTCAAGGCGTTGATCCAGCACCAGCGTGCTTTTATTCATTCACAGCCAGGAGGGCCTTTTGGTGAGAGGTCCTGGTGTACAGATGGGACTCATCCTTTCTTGGGAAGGAGAGAGGGGCTCAGAGCTCGTGCTGCTGCCCGGTGCCTGGGACTGGAGCTCTGATTCTACGTCCCCCTCCACCAGGCTCGGCTCCTCCTGGCTGACGCTGACCTGCTCCTGCATGGAGCTGCTGCTGTCGGGGCACTCGGGCTGTGCTTTGGCTGGGCTGCACTGCAATGGTGCCCCGTCACAGTCCAGCTCGGTGACTGTTGTTTCTGGCAGGCTCAGGTCAGCGTCTTCTGCACAGCCGGGAGAGATGAGGGCTTCCACCTGGATGGTCAACTTTCATTCCCTCACTGATGTTGTATGGCAGGCTGTCATCCGAGCTGCAGCGATTTGTGCTTCCTAGCAGCTCTGCATTCATATAGGCACACAGTGAACCATCGCTATACACTCTGGCTCTTCTGCGTGGACGAGGGCTCGGTTCACCTAGGAAGGAGTAGATACACAGGCAAACAGTTAGTGGCAAACTTGCACAAGCTGAATGATGAGAGTGGTTCTTGAGATTTGCTTCTGCAGTGGCAGCAGGACACAGCCAATAGGACAATAGCAACAGTAGGAGCACTGTCTCGAAAGGAACTGTTGCGCTTTTGTTGTTTGTCTTTCTCTTTTGTGTGGACTCCAAGCATGAATTCGATGGCGCTGACAAGCAGGGTTTTGACAGCTGGATATGCACCCTTACCTGCCAGGACCACCACCTCTGTTTCCGAGGGCTCCCTGGCATCGCGCTGCAGTTGGCGTTTGGCCACAGAGGATGGTTTTCTCAGGCCTGAAACAGGAACACCAACTGCATGCTGGGGATTCCTTCACCCTGCTGGGTGGACTTGGTCTGGAGGGAGAAAAGAGGGAGCGGTGTGAGTCGTGCATGGTGCAGGGTGAGGGAAGAGCTGCCCTGAGCTCTTGCCAACACTTGCTTGTTCCTAGCACTGCCTGCTTCCTGCTGAAACACAACTTGAAGCTCGCTCTGATTCACACGGTTGAGGACGGTTCCATTCCTAGAGCTCAGCCCTGGAGTCTTGCTGGCTACATTCCCCTCAGCCATGTCAACCCAGATGCAGAGCATGCGAGCAGAGGCTGCACAGCTGTCCAGGACAGCATCGAATGGAGGGCTTTGATTCAGCTGGCAGGCTTAACTGCTTGCTGAGGAATCGTGCAGCCAGAGAAAAAGTTCAAAAGCATCTCTGACACGTACATTAGCAATTGGCCCCCTCTGGTAGCTAAACTGATCCGTCAGGCAACTGCGTGTTAGTTGAACCTCAGAGTCCAAAGGGAGGGGACATTCAGTACAACACCACACGCCCCATTGGCGTCACGTAGCTTCTGCAAGTTTTGGCACTAGCAATAATGGAGAAAAACCCACAAAAGCCCACCCAACCAAGTCTGATAGGAAGCTGCTGGAAAAGAAAGTCCTCTTTACCTTCAGACGGAAAGTGGATGACTGTGTGGAATTTCCCCCGCGCAGCTGCGGGGCCTTCTTCCACGTCCATGTCCCTGCTCTCTGTCACAGCGGGAGAGCTGCTGTGGCCTCCCCTCTGTGCCTGTGCCTCCTCCAGGGTGAGCAGCTTGGTGGCAGGAGAAGACACCCGCACAGACTCGGGCCCTGATGGAGAACTGCGCCCTGGAAGGGAAGACCACAGCTAAGAGGGAGGATCAGAAAGCAGCAGCACAGCCATCACAGTTCTGGGGGAGGTGCTGCACATCTCTCAGCCTTGCATTTCTGATCAAGTGAAAGAAGAGGAGGTCAGAACTCTCATCAAGCTTCACCTGCATGCAAAACATCACCATGACAGGGACGGTTTTCTCCTTCTTAAGTTTGGGCTTGGACATTCTCCGCATGCAGCCACAGAGGATGCCATATTCTCATCTAAGCCCACAAGTCTGCAGGCCCCTCGATAGCAAAAGCGTATCTCAACAATCCTGGAGAAGGCCTGCATTTGATCAAGGTGTCTCATCAAGACAAAGCTCATGCAGGAAGACGCTCACCTGCTCCATCTCCGATGCCTGATGTGGAGCTGGAGCAGAAGAGGACGTCGGTGTGGTTGATCAGGAATTCCACCACATCGGACTGCCACTGCAGTTCCTCGCAGGCAGCTCTTCCGCTGGCGCAGGCAGCCTCGTTCTGCTGGGATCTGTAGAAAAGGCAGATTGGAGAAGTCACTGACCCGAGATCGTTTCCCCACGTTTGGGCATTTCGGGCAGCCAAAGGCTGTCCAAGTTGGGCTCTGGAGACTTCCGCAGTGGGCAAGCACTGATGCCACTGAAGACATTCTCCTGGATGATCAAGGACACACCAGCCCCATTTGACAAAACAAGAGAGCACAAATTGTCCTCCTCTAGAAACTGTGCCCGTGGGGAGAGCACAATCTAAGCCTTGTGTTGAAACGGAAAAAGAAGTTTACCTGAAGAGGTTGGGAGCCCACACAATCGCTAAGTTCTTAGCGGGCATGTTTGTGACGGAGCAGCTCCCAGCGAGACAAGCCAAGTGTCTCATCAGATACTCCAGCGTCCTGGAAAGCAAGAGCCAAACCTTCAGCACCAGTGATCACGCCGTGCTGCAATTCACAAACAAACCTCAAGAAATGCCACTGCTTGTTCTTGCTACTGTCACGGAATAGGAAGCAGATCAAGCTTTCCTAGGTGCCACACTGCAGCACCAAGCCCCAGCACAGCACAGCCGCAGCCATCAGCTGCACCAGCTGTGCCCCCGTGCCAATGAACTGACCCAATCCATCAACCCCAAGGAGCCAGCAACCACTTCAACACACACACAGGCATCATGTTGCGAGCGTGAGACAAAGCCTGCCATCGCATCATCGCCCTCTGAAATGCAGAAGGGCTGAGCTCCCCAGACTGAGGGCAGCAGTTTTCTGACCTGTAGTGAGGCGCGGGCAGCTGCTGGATGACCTCCTGCATGCTGAGCAACCGCTCCTCATCGGTACCGGCACAAACAGCGTCCTGGAAGAAAGCAGAAAGGGACTGAGACACAGATCAGCAGAGATTCCTGCTGCAGGGTCGGCAACTATGGGGATGGAGCGCTGTTGCTCAGCACCGAGGTGGATTTTATGGCTTCCAACAGGCAGAAAAGCTGGGGAACACATCGGCATGCAGCTGGTGCCATCAAGGCCAAGCAGTCCAAACACTGGGCCGCTTTACAGCCTGACTAATTGTGCACCTCAGCTCCTTGCAGTGGGCATTCATCTCCCAGGAACTTGTGCTATTAATCCCATTCCCGTTCCAGGAATAGTTGGGGAATAGCAAAAGAACGGGAATTCTTGCAAGCTTTGTGAATACGGAAATGAACATCTCCAGAAATGAGCACCAAAAGTGGCATCAGTATGCTGCAGGATGTGGCAGAGACATGCGAGTCCTACCTCATGGGCTTACAGAAAATCAGAAAAAAAGACCATGAGGTGCGCAGGCGTGTGTGTATGTGACAGGCCATGCCAAGAGGCCAGGGAAGAGGGACATGAAAGCCATTGCCTTGTGCTTACCGAGAGCTTGCCATACAGCTGCTCGCTCAGCAGAGGGCTCGGCAGCTCCCTGAAGTACATCTTGCACAGGGAGCTCACGCTGTGAATGTCCCGGACGGTGAGCTCCGGAATCTGCTCCGACTCAAAGTCATGGCTGGAGAGAAGGACACAAAAACAGAGGGCTTGGAGAAAGAGGAAAACAACTCCAAAGCAAGACAACATACAGTCCAGAAGCACTCTTACCGCAGCTTCTGGATCTTGGATGCCACGCCGGACAGGCGGTAGATCCCCTGCACCACGCCGTGCTGCTCGATGAACTCAGCGCAGCTCTGCACGACCTGGGGGACTACAGAACAAGGGCCAGCGCTTAGCTGAGCTCCTGATTCAAGTCCTGCTTCAGCCGCTGCCCCTGTCACATCCCATCCACTAAGCCCAGCCGGGCTACTGCATGCCTCCTCCTTAGAGGATAAAGAAGGCTGTCGCAGACGTCGCCGGCAGGCAGGAGCCGGGGACAAACTGGACACGGACGTGTTATTGGCTTTCAAGAAATGTCAGGACCTGCCAAGCAGCCTGCAGAAAGTAATTCTGGGGAAGCCATAGACACTGCCACAAGTCCCATCACAGCTCCCACCGCAATGGAGGCGTGAGACCTCATGTCCAGAAGAGCTAGGAAACTGACGCACTACACTCTCTTGGGCCAAAAGGCTTCCTTTGTTTTCAGGCTAGCGTGGGATTGGCTTACACCTTTGGCTTTAAGCAAATACAGGTGTGCTGCTCCTCCTATGAGCATTAGCCTCAGCTTCCCTTTCAGCCTTCAACTCCCACCTTAGGCTTCTCCACCGCTATCAACCTGCCCTTTGCTAGACACGATCTCCCTTTCTTTCATCTTGTCATGCCCAACAGAGGGAGGAAGCTCTCGGGAACGGGCTGTTCCTTACCATCACGGCCAGAGTGGAGAAGATGCTCTCCCAGGTCACAGCCAAACACCCCTTCCTTCTCCTTCTCCTTCTCCAGATCCCGCTGCTTCGGTTCCTTTGGGCGGGCCTTCATGAAGGAACGAAGGAAGCTGAGGAGCTTGCCACGCTTCTTTGGCACTGCACAACAAAAGGAAGAAACCAGTTCATTTCAGGTTGGGCTCAGTGCGACCAGGCTGAGCGGAAACACATGCTACAGAGCGCGTCAAAGCGGCAAGAACATTGCCAACACTGCATTCTACAAGGATTCGAGCATTTGCCCAAGCCCTCATTCTCACTGCCTACAAAACAGCAGCCCTACGCCCCGTGGGATGCAGGAAGGATCATCAACACAGAGGAGAACGTGGGATGGATAAAGGAGGTATTCAACACAGAACACACCCAGAAAAAGACTCCATTTGACTTCCCCGCGCCATCACATGTAACATCCGTACCTGGCTTTGGTGCTGAATTGATGAGGGCCTCAGGAAGTTTTCCGTTAATGAGCTCCACGCACTCACCGGGGAAAAACCCAACCTGGAACAAGAAAAGAAAGAGTGATGGAATACTGGATGCAGCGTTTCTCAGGCCTCGACTGTTGCAACCAACAAAGAATGGCCTGCACAAAAGTAATCCTCGTCCAGCATTTGCAGCCAGAAGACCTACAGAAAGCAATACTTGGTTCCGGAGAAGATGGCTCTGTCCTCCGTGCCTGTACTAAGGACAGAGGTGGTACAACTCCTGACTGCGTATTGAGCACGAGAGGTTCTTGCTTTTAAGTCACATGAGGAGACAGTTTCCTACCCAAGCCCAGAGCCAAAGGGAAAGATCCTCTGACAGCTGACACAGGGAAACTGTCTGACGTCCAGAAGCCACCCTGTGCAGGGACGAGCAGCACGAAGCTGACGTTCCTCACTTGACTGCAAGTTGCGCCCACGAGTCTGAAGCTTGTGCCTACCTGAAAGCCACGCTTGCCTCTCCACCAGGGGCTCTGCTCCTTTGCTGGCATAGCAGTAATGCACACCAGGTCTCCCACCTGCAAGACATTGCAACATCAATCCCAGCGTCAGCGCAGCTGGGAGGAAAGCACAGCTGAAATGGCACCCTTCTTCTGCACTGCCAAAGAGTGCACAGCTTGAGAGCAATTGCACCGGGGGCAGCTCTTCAGGCATTTCCTGTGGGAAAGCTGGGCTTGGAGGTACAAGAGTCCACTGCCTTACACACCAGCACAGAATACAGTGCAAGTATGCCAAATGAAACCATCTTTTAGACATGGCTGAACTCCTCCCTGCATCCAACCCAGTGCAAGTCCTCTCTGGACCTGCATCTTCTGGGCTTCGCCTCACAAGGCATTCTGAAGGTGTCTGAGAATATTCCTGATGCATTCACACGTTATACTCTTCTGTCCGTGACAACAAGGAACGCCTTCTTTAACTGCTTACCTCCAAGGAGAGCTCATCCGCTGCCTGGGCAACGTATCTCTTAATAACATGGCCAGCAGCAATAGCCGGAATATTAAGAGATGAACTCCTCACGGACCAGCAGAGGCTTCCCCTGGTTCTCAGGCTGAAACAGAGAGCACAGGCCATGGTGAGGAGCTGAGGACAAACAAGGAGGATTTCAGGGTGCCATCTCAATGCCACTAGCAAGGAAATGAAGCTTTTAAGGCAGCTCTTCAGGGACACCGAGAGAGCCGGAAGGATGCTCTCTCTCTTGAAAAGCAGGAGAGCACAACTGTGGCTCATTCTGCTGGCTCGAGTCAGGGAACAGAGACCAAGCAGAGCTTCACACTGTACCTCCGTCAACGCCCGGTCAGGCCCACGGCTGATCTCGCTGCTCGCAATGCCCATCACAGCAGGCGCGACAAGCTGCAACATAAAAGAAACACATTTCCTGTGCTCACACAGCACTGGATTGAGAGTCTTCTTCAGAACTGCTTCTAGAAACAACCACTTTGTGCAGTCTATCAAACGGGACAGCCGTTGCAATACGCAGCACTGGACCAAGTCGCTGTCCCTCTGCTAGCAGATGGGGACTCTGGCACAAAGCAGCAGATGCATTTGCCCGCAGCACGCTGAGAGGCAGCAGTAGCAGGCCAGGGAGAGGTGTCACTGCTGGGGCTGGAGCTGCTCCCCAGCCCCCGGCTCCCAGCAGCAGCCTCACCACCAGCGCCGGCCGCAGCCTTGCCCACGCATTTCCTCTGCCTGCATCTCTGCTGTGCTCCCTACAGCTGTCGGCCACACTCACACAGCCAAAGCATGCACGCTTGTGCCCCTGGCTCATCGTTCTGCAGCTCTGCACAGAGTGGGGCTAAGGGCTCTTTGCCTAAGGGATTGCCTTCCTTCACACTAGCTGCTCCCAGCACTACAGGCAGCATCCTGCTGAGGGTTGAGCTGGAGAGGGAAGTGGAGAAAACCCACACGTTTTTTCCAGTGCACATCCCAGCTGCACGAGGCTGTGTTACTACACACGGTGCGACTAAACACGGGCTGCTGAACCATGTGGGGGGACAAAACGTGTCACGTACCTGGCAAGAGATCAGAACAAGGGAGAAGAAGATCCTCGAACCCGCAGCCGTTCCTTGTCACTTTGCTCTGATCTTCCACGAGCAAAAGCTGCACCAAGGGAGCAGGCAGAGGGTGGGCAGGGGAGGGAGAAAGAGCAGGTCAGTGAGCCTCCACAATTTAGCAAGGAAGGCGAGGGAAAAACCGTTGGACAAATGCCACCTTGATGGATGGCTTTGGAAGTGATGGCCTGGGGGAAAATGGCGTCTGATGGTCCAGATGAAGAAATATGATCCTAGGAGCTCTGCCAGCCAGCACTTCTCAAGCCCTCGCTGCCCACCCGTCTATCCCACACCGTCTCAGCTTACCTACAAGGCGCTGCACAAGACGGGATGAAGACAAACACACTCAGTAGATGCACAAGTGCAACAAGCCACGTACTCACGCCGAGCTCAAGCGCTCCAATGAAGGGACGCAGCACGCGCTGCTCCTCCCCTCATTCTAGCCTGCTTATGACATCACTAAGGGCCACCCGGCTGCTCCACCATGGACGGACAAGGTGGGGAGGCAAGACCACGTCACAAGACCACAGGATTCCAACAGGGCACCCCAGCGTTCGAGAAATCAGTGCGTGGTTGGAATTCCATCCCAGCCAAATCCTGGAGAAGCTGGCATGGGGTTGTTCGGGACCAAAGTGCAGGACCCGGAGCTTGGTGCTGTTGAGCCTCTTGCTGGGCCTATGGCAAATCCACACTAGGGTCCTTCTTTGCATCCACGGGCGGCTTAGAGCAGCCATCTCTTTCACCTGGATGGAAATAAAGGAAGAGAAATACATAGTACTACTACTAGACTGCTTCGACAGTTTCTTTCCCGAGTGCATTTTTGCCTTTTGGCTTCCATGACGACCTCATTTCCTCCTCCTTTTCTTTGGGGGAAGCTGCCCCCAGTGCCTGAGCTTCACAAGATAGCGTGAAACATGACTAACATGACTAAGACAAACAGCTTGCCCTGGGTGCAGGGTGGCTGTGCTTTGCCAGGCATATAAAGGAGGGTAGGGCTAGGAAACGCCACGTGGCAGCCCCAAGCCTTGGGGGTCTTGCCAAGTCTGCATTCAGTCACTGTGGCCACAGCTGCTGCCTCACTGCCAGAACGTATCCGAGGATACAGATGGACGCAGGCACTCCTGCTCCTTCTGCAAAGCCCTCCTCTGCACAGCCCGTTAGCTGCTGATCACTGCTACGCCAACCGGGCTCCCCTTTACAGCAGCCCTGGAGATAAACACGATTGTACTCTTCCGTGCAGCAGCAAGCTCCAGGGATGAAGCAGCAGAGAGGAAACCAACAGAATCTACTGCTGCTGAATCCACCAGCTCCTTCTGCCCACCAAGAGTAATACCAAAGCACAGAACACAAGTGGGATAAGCGCATCTCGCACACGGACAAAGGGAATCAAAACAGCTCC
Organism: Gallus gallus; assembly: GCF_016699485.2. NCBI lineage: Eukaryota > Metazoa > Chordata > Aves > Galliformes > Phasianidae > Gallus > Gallus gallus. The sequence continues at coordinate 81,853,831 of NC_052572.1, read as the reverse complement.
TTCGAGAAGAGCTCGTATGGGTAAACCCAGCCTCAGAGACACAAATGCATCTGGTTCCAGTAAATATTTACGGCACATTGGTGATGAAACGCTGTTCTGCTGCTCGGAGAGCACGAAGCATGCTGTGTTGACAGGCACAGCAGCGCGATGCCCAAGCTGAGCACGCAAACCTCCCCAGCACCCCTGGCCAATGCTGCCAGGGAAATGCACGACCTGCAGCCCCACACGGCTCGCTGCACGGACACTGGGGGGCTGTCTTAGTCTCAGGTGGGATCCATTTTTCTTCAGTGTCTGCTATGATGCTACAACAGTGAGAACACTCTCGTGTTTATAGTTTCTGAGAAGCAGACCTGGACAGAGCCAAGGCCGTTCTCAGCAAAGCTCTCAAGAAGGAGCTGGGAGGAAACCAAATGAGGACAGCTGATGTCAACGGGCCAAAGGGATATTCCATACCATATGACATCAAGTGGAAGGGGTTATGGACGAGGTGGGAGCTCATCTCACTCTCTTCCTCTGCTTGCCCATTGCTTGGGAGGTGCTGAGCCACTGCTTCTACATCACTTCTTACATACATTCATAATATATATGTGTGTGTGTGTGTGTGGTGCATCCATTACTTCTGTCCTTTCCTCTACCTCTGGAAAGAGATTTCTCTCAACACATGAGTTCCACCTTCTTTTTTTTTTCCCCCATAATTCTCTCCCCCATCCCACCGGGAAGGGGGGAAGTAAGCAAAGGACTGTGTGGTGCTGAGCCACCCACCGGCTTAACCACAACAGGGGCCGTGGGGCAGTGGCAGCAGACATGACGTGCACTGTGGTCAGCAGGAAATGAAAACCATCTGGGGTACGCAAGCCCACTCTTTCATTTTCCAGAAAACAACCTATGGTGTCAATGAAACATGCCCTCACTAGGAACATTTGCAAGGATGCTTTGAATGACTGAGGGCATTGGACCCCATGAACGTCACCCTGCCGACACAAGGGCAATGGCAAACACAGCAGCAACTCCTGGCACCGATACCTCCGGGTACAACAAGCACGGGGCATTGGGTTGCTTTGGATGCAGTTTGAGTGCACAGATCTGAGGTCTTCATGGAAAGCGCCTTGCAGAGCGCATCGTGTCCTGCACCAGGCAGCGCATCTCTCATCTCTCCAAACTTTGGAGCTTTGAAGCTGCACATTGTTTCTTGGGAATTTGTCACACACAACTCCAGAGCACTTCCAGCTCTTCCCTGGCAATTCACGGCTTGCACAGTGCCAAACGCAACCAAGAAAAAAAAGGCAAGAAAGAAGCAAAGGCCATGGCTATGCACACAAGCGGACAGGAAGGGTTCAACAGGAGAACGAAACCTACACAAGTCAACTCAACAGATTCCAAGGAATTCATTGACATCTGACACAATTTGCAACGCCAGAAGCACTGCCACGCAAACAGCACCGTATTGGGAAAAGCAGCACATCCAAATCAGCCCCCTTGCCCTGCTCTACCTGCTCAGCGGTGTGTCAAACACACAAAACTCTCTTGCTTTGGCTCACGGCAGCCATCAAGCTCATGCTTTAGTGACACAGAGAACTCCATCTCCAGCTACTCCGTGTCTCGCTAACCACTAGCTCGGCTGGGAGGTGTCGCTCAGCCTGACACCCACAAGCAGAAAAGAAACGTACATAAGCAGATGCTCTTATCCACACGTGCAAATCTGGGGGCGAGTAGTAAAAGGCTCACTAGGCCACGGGCAAAGCAGGGAGCAGATAGGCAGGAAACAGGAAGGAGTTCGAAGACCAGCTCTCCTACACCAAAGACAGGGAGAGCTGAGTCAGCACCACGGGAGGACTTACTGACACAGCTTAACAGCTTGCAGAGACCTGAGGTTGCCAAAAGAGGCTGCCAGGGTAACTCTCACCAGTCTTTTGCAGGGCTGTTACAGATGCTTCTGTATGCTGACTTCCACTAGCCCTGTGTCATTGGTAGAAAGCACATGTGAGAAATGCTCAATTGGTCTGGGTAACGCTTCTATGCTTCCACGGTTAGGACTGAAACAAAAGGAAAAAAAAAAAACATGAAACCCTATGACATTTGCCTCTCTACTGCTGCTGTCAGCGTGACATCTAAGATGAGCATTACGCGTCCCTGCACCCGACTGAAGATTCATCCAAGTCTGTGTTCCACACAGCTCCATCCCAGTGCCAAAAAGAAACACAGACAGAGATGTTTAGATGATTCTTTGTGCAGATACAGGTGCAGGGTGCATGTGCATTCTCTACAGCAAGACATAGCAATTTCTCAAGCAGTACGACGGAAGGTCAGTGGAAAGGAAATATAGGATGAACTCTTTTCATATGAGAAAGTCCTTGCTAAAACCTCTCCCCAGCAAAAAGGAAGCCTGCTGGGCACTGTTAGCAGCAGTTCCCAGAAGATCTTGCACCACAAAATGCAGCACGCTCCTTTTTTTCACAGGCCCCTTGTTTCTCTCATCAGCGCTCAGATTCACTCCACTTCAATACACCCATCAGAACTGCCCTTCCGTTCTGCTGAGGTAGGAACCCACTGCTGGGATGTCCCCCACTCCCGTTCCCCGCTATGTCCAGCACCGGGGGGGAAGGGAAGAGACACTGCCATCACCTACCCAGACTTCTTGCAGGGCCTTCCAGACGCTCTCACATCACAGGGAGAAGCGGCACAGCTCTCGTGGCACAAAGCTCGGAGAAGGCTGCAGAAATCAAGGTTGCCACCAAGGTGCTGCTTTCAAACAACGTGACTTAGCGGGCACGAGACGGGAAAGACAAGGTTCCGGTTCAGAAGCCTCCAATCCCCGTGATGTGGCTGTCTGCAAAGACCACAGCTGCCTGCTTTCCAGCAGGGGGACGCTCACCTAGCAAAGCAAAGCACTCACCCAGCAGATGCCTTTCCTACAATCATAGCATCAGCAATGTTGGAAAAGACCTCCGAGATCATCCAGTCCAAACACCCACCTACCACCACCATTTCCTTCCCACTAAGCCACGTCCCTCACTACAACATCCAGTGTCCCTTGAACACCTGCAGGGACAGGAACTCTATCACCTCCCTGGGCAGCCCGTTCCAGCGGCTGACCACTCACTGGGAGAAGGTCTTCACAACTAACCTCACAGCTTCCTTGCTCTTCCCTGGACACACTTCAGGCTTTCAGGGTCCCCCTTTTAGTGAGGGCCCAGAACTGAACGCAGTGGAAAGCTGTGCCAGAAATGAGGAAAGATTCAATATTTCCCTGAGACCAGTTAGAGCTCTATCCACTTGGGAACACTGCCTCCCTGTACATTCATAACAATATATGTATTTATACCTACAAAAATCTGTCTAAACTGGGTGTAGAGAGTATCAAATACAAATTGGAGAATCCTCCCAGCATAACATGGATCTTCATGCCTTTTTTGTTGTGGTTTTGATGTTTCCCCTAAGAGTGTCTTATGGAAACGGATGGGGTTACTCATAGAATTAAGCTCAGTTTGCTTTCCTCACTGCGAAGGCACAGGGCGCGTATATATATCATACATCATATAACACAGTTTTGCAACACAGCATCGAGCATCTCAGAAGTTAAATTCTTTCCTGTCTCCATATTAAGCGTTTAACAACAGCTGTGCAGAATTTCCAAAATGACCAGCCTTTTAGTTTTTCCACACTTGGCATCATTTAATCACCCAGTTTACAAAACAGATATAAATCCTTTGGGGCTTTGCTTCCTAACGGGACAGGTTTGGAGTGGGTGTGTTGCTAATTCAGAATGGTGTAAAGTTTCCCAACTTGTGAAAATGTACAAAACACATATTTGGAGACTACGGAAGGAGTCACAACAAACCTGAAGCCTTTCTCCTCACGACTGCACCAAATACTTGATGTTGAAACCTCTCTCATCTGATATTCTCTTTTCAGTAAGGATATGTTCCATTAGAGGATATGGTACGGCTGGTGCTTTATTTCCGACCAGCACATCCAATTGGACTTAGTTGGTACCCTGTGTATGGGGAGCTATTGAATTTATCACCATAGTAGAACTACAGAAATTTGAAGTCATCTTCACACGTCATATTTGTACTCTGCCACAAGTAACAGAAGGATTTCAAGAACCAGAGTCCCTCTGGTCTCCTGCTTTTCTCGCACTTCTTCCTTCTTGCCTGTTGGATGTTGATCTGAGATCTCTTGCTACATGGGCATAACATCACCCAGCTGAGACTATAAAGTACTCCGAGACCTTCAGTACTTAATGCTGTTTTCTTAAACCTCTAACATGAAACTATTCTCCCACCTGTCCTAACTCACTAGTCTTCTCTAGGAGCTTCCCTGGGAAGGTTTCTCAACCACTTCAGTGATGGTACAGTGACTTCTTCTCTGCCATCGCTAGCTTTCCTTCAAGATATTCATGCGACTAGTGATAGGACTAGAGGGAATGGCTTCAAGCTGCACCAGGGAAGGTTCAGGCTGGACGTTAGGAAATACTACTTCTCTGAAAGGGTGGTCAGGCACTGGAATGGGCTGCCCAGAGAGGTGGTGGAGTCACTGAGCCTGGAGTTGTTCAAGAGCATTTGGATGTTGTGTTGAGGGACATGGTTTAGCGAGAACCATTGGTGAAGGGCTAATGGTTGGACTATATGATCCTGTGGGTCTTTTCACCTTAGCGATTCTATGATTCTATATTCATTAGCTCTCTTGGGTACGTGCTAGATAAAAGGATGATTTTTTACCCCTGAAATATCTATCCCTGATTGAGATGGTCTTTACTTTTTCAAGCAGCCACGTACACTCAAACAGCTTGTATCCCCATTGCACTCCAATGCACCCATGCTAACAAGCCCTTCATGGCCATGCGGTTCAAGGTAAGTGGTGTATGTTTTTCCTGTTCTCTCACCTACGGTAACCAAAGGAGGATTTATTCTGCTGCTGCATAGTTGTGAATTGCTTCAAGTTGCAGTAGTCCCCAGTATTTTTCCTACATTATGATAAACCCCTTTTAATCTTGACCTCCACGGTTTTCCCCTGGTTTGTTTCCTGTTTTCCTACCAACTCACACTGCCATTTACTTCCACAGAAACAAGAATTCGTCCTCATACTTGCTTGTCTGGAAGTTCTCTACTCATCCTCTGGCAGCAACACATGTAATGCGAAGTAGGATTCATCTCAACATTCAGCCTTAGAACTACACTTTAAGATGATGCCCAAACGTTTATCCCAAACCTCACAGACACTGCGAACTCCACCTTGAGGGCATTTGAGTGCAGTTGCATGAAGGACAGCAACAAAGTCCTTCAGCACTCCCACACATCTTCCTGTCTTCCTGACAAGACTGACAAAGTGTCCATGTGTATGGCAAACAGGTATAAAGATTGTAAGGTATACAGGTATAGGACCAGAGAGATTATCGCGTTTACAGAGGAGTAATGAAATAAAGAGCTTACCCGTGCCTTCACTGGGCTCGCGGAAGGGCTCCAAGAGGAGCAATCTCCAGATAGAGATCCTTCCTCCGTGGGAGTCAGCCTTCAATGGGGTCTAGGAGGGTCTCCACTCCTTCCGGTCACTCAGGTGAAATTGCGTTCAGCTGTGCCCCTGCGGCTGACTCAGTGCTCGCCTCAGGTGGTCAACCAGAGGTTCAGGCTGTGATTCAACAGTTCCCATACACCATGGAACATGACACACGTATCCATGGATGGAAGCAGTTTGCCACGTTTTCAGAGCTCGGATCACCCCAATGCTTGTAACAACTTTTAACACGTCTCTAATTTACACTCAGTGTCAAACAAACAAGGGTGTTCCAGATTCAGAACAACTGTCTCTGAATTCACTCTGATTCAACACCAGTACAGGCTGTCAGCATCTCTGCACCAGAAATTTGCACTCCTTCCCTACCTGGCCAAAGCAGTGAATGGTTTGAGATCACAGCACTTCAGACTTTGGTGCCCACAGAAAGCGGAGATGAATCCCAGAGAATAAAAACAAATGGCTGAAAGTCACCAGGAAAAGGTGGAGCAAAACGCAGGGCAGATTTGGTGCCTAAAAATCAGAGTGGTGCCTAAAAATCAGAGTAGTGCCTAACAATCTATCTTTTTTTCAGCTCTAAGAAGTAAACCAACATTCAGTGAAACCTTCAGTAAGGGAGTTTGTTTCTATGTAGGCCCAAGGGGAACCGCTCATATCAATAACATGAAGAATGCCCTTAAATGGAAGAGCTTGCCCACATCTCATGGGCGACGGGACGAGACGAAGCACTGCCTTCTACCCATCTGGGCTTTCTGCCCAGTGAGACTCAGATTCCCAAACAGGCAACTGAAGTGCATTTTGGTGGGAACAAAAAAGAGCTCCAGCTCTTCTATGAGCTCAGCTATTCTGAGATCTCTTGGATCACCATTATGGTACTGGAATTACTCCTCGCCACCACGAGACAGAACTTTCTGCCTAGCACTTACGCGCTGAGACCCCGGTAACAACGATAACAACAATATTGTCTTCAAGTCTTCAAGTCTTCAAGAAGAGCACGCGGTGGTGGTGAAGGATGTTTTGTATTTTACGGGCTGGAGCGCCCCCTTCTGTTGCATCCGCGCCCTGGATTTAACTCGCGTTCGAGCAGCCGGCTGCGGAGTGCTGCGGTTCTCATCTGCGCGGCGCCACTGAACAGCAGCTGAGCCCGGAGAGATGATGGCAGAGCGGGCGGTCCTTGCTGTTGGTGTGAGGGTTTGGCGGGCGCAAGCCGAGCTGCCCCAGGAAAGAGCGGCTGTGGGAACCTCCCTGGCAGCGTCATTGGTGTAATTAGTTGGTGAAGTCGGGCATATTTTGAAGGGAAGCTGCAAAGCTGAAATGATGAGGTGTTATTTATAGCTCTGTACTCTGCGTTTGAACTTTGTGTCTCTTGCAGCCACCGGCTGATTCCAGGCTGTTCCGAACAACTGAGGATATCTGGCTGAAATATGTTTTGAAGCAGCTCAATAATGCCAATCAATATAATAATTTATGCGTTAATCCCCGCGGGTTACCTAGATCATGAACAGAGCTCAGAAGGGGTTAGGAGTAGAGCGACACACAGCTCCGCTTCGCGCTGAGGGCAGTTTTGGCCCTCCGAGCTTGCCGTAGCCACCCTGCGCTCTGGCGCCGGCGGACCGGAAGTACTCGTAGTCACTATGGCGGCCGCCTGCGGGGGGTTTGAGCTGCGAGGCTGTGGGGAACGGTGCCTTTGAGAACGGTGTTTTTCTGAGCGTTTTATCTTCACCGGGTGGTTTTCTTCCTCGATGTGTCGAATGAACGGCGATGGAGAGCCCACAAATTCCAGCCTCCCCCGAAGCCCGTCATTATTGACAAGCAGAAGCAGAGAGAGGAGAGGAGGTAGAAGGGGTAGGCCGCGGTGGGGCCGCCCTCAGATTCCTCAGGGCTCTGAGGCATTGGTACTCGAAAAGTGCGTGTCGGAAGGTGACAGAGACACGGGCCCTGCCTCTGCCTTTGCCTCACATCTCGAGGTCAGCTGGGAGCTGAGTGCAGGTATTTCTGTTTGTGAAATGGAATTCCTCTTGTGCTAAGCATTTCTCATGTCTCCGAAACCCACCTGCACTGCTTTAAGTGCACAGTGTTTAAAGTGGTGGTGCTGCCCCTGAGAGGAGAGTGACGATGTGATACTGTGCACACTGGGGGTATTGGTCAACAGTTGGCTGCACGTACCCAGCAGTGTGCCCAGGTGGCCAAGAATGCCAGCAGCATCCTGGCCTGTGTCAGAAATAGTGCAGTCAGAAGGACTGGTGAAGCGATCTGCCTGCTGTTCTCAGCACTGGTGAAACTGCATGTCCAGTACTGTGCTCAGTTTTGGGCCCCTCACTACAAGAAAGGCACTGGGGCTCTGGATCGCATACAGAGAAGGATGCGTCCAGAGTGGTGAAGGATCTGGGGCACAATATTATGGGAGTGTCTGAAGGAGCAGGGATTGTTCAGTCTGGAGGAGATTCAAAGGAAACCTCATTTCTCTGCACCACTACCTGAAAGGAGGTTGTGGCTGCGTGGGAGTCAGCTTCTCCTCCCAAGGAGCAGCAGGAGGACAAGAGGTGATGGCCTTCAGTTGTGCCAGGGGAGGTTCAGGTTGGATACTAGGAAAAATGTCCTCTCACAATGCCCAGGCAGGTGGTGGAATTGTTGTCCCTGGAGGTGTTCAAGCCATTTCTCTGGCTCTGAGGCCAAGTCTCCATGCTGTCTGAAACACAGTGACCCCATGCAAATAATCTGTTGGTAGTGGCCCTCTGGCCAGTACTGTGTCAGGAAGCGTGCCTTCAACTTAGCTGCCAGACTGTTGAACTCCAGAGCATAAGGAGATTTCTATGGCACGGTATAATTCATTGGAGCAGAAAGAGTTTTAAGAGTCCCCTTAAGCTTTGCCAACACAAGATACCACTTGAATGTGGTGTCTCCTGTAGGCTCTCTCCAGCTGTTTGTAAGAAACAGTAGGAAAAAATTATTATCTTTTACTATCAAGTGATGAAAAAGTGTTTTTTTTCATCTGTGTCTCATTTAGACCATGAAGAAATTCCTGTAAACAAGGGGAGTTTAATTTTTAGTGGGAACGTAGGCGATAATTTAGTTAACTTTCTGACTGATACCGGGATTATATCAGGATGGTGAGCAGTCACCTGGGTTTCTGCAGGGCTCCATTTCAGAGCCAGATGGAGGACTGCATCAGGGGAGGGTCAGGGTGGAAAAGCTTCTGCCCCAGAGGTTGACCGTGCACGAAACAGGTTGCCCAGGCCCAAACATGCCAGAGTTCAAGGAGCCTTTGGACACCACTCTCAGACATAGTGTGGCTGGTTTTATGTGGAGGCAGGGGTTGGTTTTATGGGGAGGCAGGGGTTGAACTCCTATGATCCTTGTGAGTCTCTTCCAAGTGGCCATTCTACAATGGCCTGGAAGGCTGTTAACAGCTTTTGGTTGTGTTAGTTATCAAGGTGATACAAGCATATAAAATCTGGTACCTTAATGCTACTCCTGTAGTGAAAGAACATTTATAACCAAAGTACCTGCCTTCCTCAGTAGGTAACTTAGGAGACGTACAAGGAGTAACAGCCTGCAGATGCCTCTGTATTACACTGTGCAGACAGAACAGCCAGCGCTATGGAAACTTATGCTACTGATGTGGGGGGTGGAAGGAGCAGTTAGCAAGATGTGCATCTCAGAAGGTCTGGCAGACTGGTAAAAGAATGCTATCCAATTTAGCTTACAGGGAAAAGGAGGAACGGCTGCTGTCCTATTCTTCTTTCCTTCCCTTAGTAAGTAACAGAGTTAGAAGCGTAGAAGAGAGTTAACAGCATATCAACTTAAGGACGGTGTAATAAATCAGTGTTATTTAGGTATATGAACAAAAATAACAGCCACACAGCCCCCAAATCCCTTTTCTCCCACTGGTGTCCAGCAGTCCCTTCGTTTGCTGACAGATCGGGCTGCTTTCTTCTCTTAAAGCAGCACTTGTCTCATTGCTTTGCTTCACAGTCAGAATTCTGACCTTCTGACCTTTTAATACACTTTCTTTCTTTTTCCCTTTCTTTTAATCTTTTCCTTCTAGCTGCAGGTCGAATGAAACCTCAACCATGGTCAAAAACGGTGGGAGAGAGGGCCGAAATACAACATAAAAGGAATAAAATTTGAGGTACCGAGAAAAACGAGGAAGCACAGAAGTGGAAGCAGCCCTGGCTGGAATTCCTATGCTGCGAGAGTACGATACTTCAAATAGAGGATAAATATGGAGGAAGAAAGCGAGTGAAGAGCTGAACAAGTAACAGCTTGG
>NC_052572.1:81799994-81843850 GCF_016699485.2 Gallus gallus | reverse complement strand
AAGAGAGCACAAATTGTCCTCCTCTTGAAAGTGTGCCCGTGGGGAGAACAGATGGAAGCCTTGTGCTGAGGCGGAAAAAGAAGTTTACCTGAAGAGGTTGGGAGCCCACACAATCGCTAAGTTCTTAGCAGGCATGTTTGTGATGGAGCAGCTCCCAGCCAGACAAGCCAAGTGTCTCAGAAGGTATTCCAGTGTCCTGGAAAGCAAGAGCCAAACCTTCAGCACCACTGAGCACGCCGTACTCACATTCACCAAACAAACCACTCTTCATGCCACTGCTTGTTCTTGCTTCTAGCAAGTAGATCAAGCTTTCCCAAGTGCCACGCTGCAGCACCAAGCCCCAGCACAGCACAGCCACAGCCATCAGCTGCACCAGCCGTGCCCCCGTGCCCAGGAGCTGAGCCAATCCATTCACCCCACGCAGCCATCAACCACTTCAACACACACAGGCATCACGTTGCCAGCGTGAGACAAAGCCTGCCATCGCATCATCGCCCTCTGAAATGCAGCAGGGCTGAGCTCCCCAGACTGAGGGCAGCAGTTTTCTGACCTGTAGTGAGGCGCGGGCAGCTGCTGGATGACCTCCTGCATTCTGACCAACCGCTCCTCATCTGTAGGTGCACAAACAGCGTCCTGGAAGAAAGCAGAAAGGGACTGAGACACACATCATGCGAGTCAAGCGTATGGGGCTAACAGAAAAAGGGCCTCAAAGCTGCAGAGGGCACTGCTGCTCCCATCTCCCACATTTCCAATGGCAGGATGCACACATCAGGTGTTACGGTGCACGCGGTGTGCAGGAAGCAGGAGCTGCTTGTTGTACAGAGACACCCACTGGACGTCCATCAAAACCCCAACTTCAACAGAAAAAAGAGCAAAAAAAGGTGCGCAGGCGTGTGTGTGGATGGGACAGGCCACGACGAGGGACATGAAGGCCATTGACTTGTGCTTACCGAGAACTTGCCATGCAGCTGCTCGCTCAGCAGAGGGCTCGGGAGCTCCCTGAAGTACATCTTGCACAGGGAGCTCACGCTGTGAATGTCCCGGACGGTGAGCTCCGGAATCTGCTCCGACTCAAAGTCATGGCTGGAGAGAAGGACACAAAAACAGAGGGCTTGGAGAAAGAGGAAAACAACTCCAAAGCAAGACAACATACAGTCCAGAAGCACTCTTACCGCAGCTTCTGGATCTTGGACGCCACGCCGGACAGGCGGTAGATCCCCTGCACCACGCCGTGCTGCTCGATGAACTCAGCGCAGCTCTGCACGACCTGGGGGACTACAGAACAAGGGCCAGCGCTTAGCTGAGCTCCTGATTCAAGTCCTGCTTCAGCCGCTGCCCCTGTCACATCCCATCCACTAAGCCCAGCCAGGCTACTGCTTGCCTCCTCCTCACAGGAGAAAAAAGGCTGTCGCAGACGGCGCAGACAGGCAGGAGCCGGGGAGGAAACGACACGGACGTGTTCTTGGCTTTCAAGAAATGCCAGGACCTGCCAAGCAGCCTGCAGAAAGTAATTCTGGGGAAGCCAGAGACACTGCCACAAGTCCCATCACAGCTCCCACCGCAATGGAGGCGTGAGACCTCATTTCCAGAAGAGCTAGGAAACTGACGCAGTACACTCTCTTGGGCCAAAAGGCTTCCTTTGTTTTCAGGCTAGCGTGGGATTGGCTTACACCTTTGGCTTTAAGCAAATACAAGTGTGCCGGCCTCCTATGAGCATTAGCCTCAGCTTCCCTTGCAGCCATCAACTCCCATTTCACGTCTCTCCACCGCTATCAACCTGCCCCTTGCTGGACACGATCTCCCATTCATCTTTACATGCCCAACAGAGGGAGGAAGCTCTCAGGAACGGGCTGTTCCTTACCATCACGGCCAGAGTGGAGAAGATGCTCTCCCAGGTCACAGCCAAACACCCCTTCCTTCTCCTTCTCCAGCTCCATCTCCCGCTGCTTCGGTTCCTTTGGGCGGGCCTTCACGAAGGAACGAAGGAAGCTGAGGAGCTTGCCACGCTTCTTTGGCACTGCACAACAAAAGGAAGAAACCAGTTCATTTCAGGTTGGGCTCAGTGCGACCAGGCTGAGCGTAAACACATTCTACAGAGCACATAAAAGCGGCAAGAACATTGCCAACACTGCATTCTACAAAGATTCGAGCATTTGCCCAAGCCCTCATTCTCACTGCCTACAAAACAGCAGCCCTACGCCCCGTGGGATGCAGGAAGGATCATCAACACAGAGGAGAACGTGGGATGGATGAAGGAGGTATTCAACACAGAACACACCCAGAAAAAGACTCCATGTGACTTCCCCGCGCCATCACATGTAACATCCGTACCTGGCTTTGGCGCTGAATTGATGAGGGCCTCAGGAAGTTTTCCACTAATGAGCTCCACGCACTCTCCAGGGAAAAACCCAACCTGGAACAAGAACAAAAAGAGGGATGGAATACTGAATGCAGCATTTCTCAGGCCTCAACTGTTCAACCAAGAAAGAATGGCCTGCAGAAAAGTAACCCTCATTCAACATTTGCAGCCAGAAGACCTACAAAAGCAATACTTGGTTCTGCACAAGAAGGCTCTGTCCTCCGTGCCTGTACTAAGGACAGAGATGCTCAACTCCTGACTGCGTATTGAGCACGAGAGGCTCTTGCTTCTAAGTCACATGAGGAGACAGTTTCCCACCCAAGCCCAGAGCCAAAGGGAAAGGCCTCTGACAGCGACACAGGGAAACTGTTGACATCCAGAAGCCACCCTGTGCAGGCCAAGCAGCTCGAAGCTGACATTCCTGACTTGACTGCAATAGCGCCCAGGAGTCTGAAACTTGTGCCTACCTGAAAGCCATGCTTGCCTCTCCACCAGGGGCTCTGCTCCTTTGCTGGCATAGCAGTAATGCACACCAGGTCTCCCACCTGCAAGAGATTGCAACATCAATCCCAGCGTCAGCACAGCTGGGAGGAAAGCACAGCTGAGATGACGCCATTCTTCTGCACTGCCAAAGAGCGCACAGCTTGAGAGCAATTGCACCGGGGCAGCTCTTCAGGCATTTCCTGTCGGAAAGCTGGGCTTGGAGGTACAAGAGACACTGCCTTACGCACCACACAGAATACAGTGCAAGCATGCCAAATGAAACCATCTTTTAGACATGGCTGAACTCCTCCCTGCATCCAACCCAGTGCAAGTCCTCTCTGGACCTGCATCTTCTGGGGTTCACCTCACAAGGCATTCTGAAGGTGTCTGAGAATATTCCTGATGCATTCACACGGTATACTCTTCTGGCCGTGACAACAAGGAACGCCTTCTTTATCTGCTTACCTCCAAGGAGAGCTCATCCGCTGCCTGGGCAATGTATCTCTTAATAACATGGCCAGCAGCAATAGCTGGAATATTAAGAGATGACTCCTCACGGACCAGCAGAGGCTTCCCCTGGTTCTCAGGCTGAAACAGAGAGCACAGACCATGGTGAGGAGCTGAGGACAAACAAGGAGGATTTCAGGGTGCCATCTCGATGCCACTAGCAAGGAAATGAAGCTTTTAAGGCAGCTCTTCAGGGACACCGAGAGAGCCGGAAGGATGCTCTCTCTCTTGAAAAGCAGGAGAGCACACCGGTGGCTCATTCTGCTGGCTCAAGGCAGGGAACAGAGACCAAGCAGAGCTTCACACTGTACCTCCGTCAACGCCCGGTCAGGCCCACGGCTGATCTCGCTGCTCGCGATGCCCATCACAGCAGGCGCGACAAGCTGCAACAGAAAAGAAACACATTTCCTGTGCTCACACAGCACTGGATCAAGAGACTTCTTCAGAACTACTTCTAGAAACAACAACTGTGTGCAGTCTATTCAAACGGGACAGCCGTTGCAATACGCAGCATTGGACCAAGTCGCTGTCCCTCTGCTAGCAGATGGGGACTCTGGCACAAAGCAGCAGATGCATTTGCCCCGAGCACGCTGAGAGCGCAGTAGCAGGCCAGGGAGAGGTGTCACTGCTGGGGCTGGAGCTGCTCCCCAGCCCCCGGCTCCCAGCAGCAGCCTCACCACCAGCGCCGGCCGCAACCTTGCCCACGCATTTCCTCTGCCTGCATCTCTGCTGTGCTCCCTACCGCTGTCGGCCACACTCACACAGCCAAAGCATGCACGCCTGTGCCCCTGGCTCATGTTCTGCAGCTCTGCACAGAGTGGGGCTAGGGCTCTTTGCCTAAGGGATAACTTCTTTCACACTAGCTGGTCCCAGCAGTACAGGCAGCATCCTTGCGAGGGCTGAGTTGGAGGGGAAGTGGAGAAAACCCACACGTTTTTTCCAGTGCCACACCCCAGCTGCACGAGGCTGTGTTACTACACACGGTGCGACTAAACGCGGGCTGCTGAACCATGTGGGGGGACAAAACGTGTCACGTACCTGGCAAGAGATCAGAACAAGGGAGAACAAGATCGTCGAACCCGCAGCCGTTCCTTGTCACTTTGCTCTGATCTTCCACGAGCAAAAGCTGCACCAAGGGAGCAGGCGGAGGGTGGGCAGGGGAGGGAGAAAGAGCAGGTCAGTGAGCCTCCACAATTTAGCAAGGAAGGCGAGGGAAAAACTGTTGGACAAATGCCATCTTGATGGATGGCTTTGGAAGTGATGGCCTGGGGGAAAATGGCGTCTGATGGTCCAGATGAAGAAATATGATCCTAGGAGCTCTGCCAGCCAGCACTTCTCAAGCCCTCGCTGCCCACCCGTCTATCCCGCACCGTCTCAGCTTACCTACAAGGCGCTGCACAAGACGGGATGAAGACAAACACACTCAGTAGATGCACAAGTGCAACAAGCCACGTACTCACGCCGAGCTCAAGCGCTCCAATGAAGGGACGCAGCACGCGCTGCTCCTCCCCTCATTCTAGCTGCTTATGACATCACTAAGGGCCACCCGGCTGCTCCACCATGGACGGACAAGGTGGGGAGGCAAGACCACGTCACAAGACCACAGGATTCCAACAGGGCACCCCAGCGTTCGAGAAATCAGTGCGTGGTTGGAATTCCATCCCAGCCAAATCCTGGAGAAGCTGGCATGGGGTTGTTGGGACCAAAGTGCAGGACCCGGCGCTTGGTGCTGTTGAGCCTCTTGCTGGGCCTATGGCAAATCCACACTAGGGTCCTTCTTTGCATCCACGGGCGGCTTAGAGCAGCCATCTCTTTCACCTGGATGGAAATAAAGGAAGAGAAATACATAGTACTACTACTAGACTGCTTCGACAGTTTCTTTCCCGAGTGCATTTTTGCCTTTTGGCTTCCATGACGACCTCATTTCCTCCTCCTTTTCTTTGGGGGGAAGCTGCCCCCAGTGCCTGAGCTTCACAAGATAGCGTGAAACATGACTAAACATCACTAAGACAAACACTTGCCCTGGGTGCAGGGTGGCTGTGCTTTGCCAGGCATATAAAGGAGGGTAGGGCTAGGAAACGCCACGTGGCAGCCCCAAGCCTTGGGGGTCTTGCCAAGTCTGCATTCAGTCACTGTGGCCACAGCTGCTGCCTCACTGCCAGAACGTATCCGAGGATACAGATGGACGCAGGCACTCCTGCTCCTTCTGCAAAGCCCTCCTCTGCACAGCCCGTTAGCTGCTGATCACTGCTACGCCAACCGGGCTCCCCTTTACAGCAGCCTTGGGATAAACACGATTGTACTCTTCCGTGCAGCAGCAAGCTCCAGGGATGAAGCAGCAGAGAGGAAACCAACAGAATCTACTGCTGCTGAATCCACCAGCTCCTTCTGCCCACCAAGAGTAATACCAAAGCACAGAACACAAGTGGGATAAGCGCATCTCGCACACGGACAAAGGGAATCAAAACAGCTTCATCGAGAAGAGCTCGTAGGGTAAACCCAGCCTCAGAGACACAAATGCATCTGGTTCCAGTAAATATTACGGCACCTTGGTGATGAAACGCTGTTCTGCTGCTCGGAGAGCACGAAGCATGCTGTGTTGACACGCACTGCAGCGCGATGCCCAAGCTGAGCACGCAAACCTCCCCAGCACCCCTGGCCAATGCTGCCAGGGAAATGCACGACCTGCAGCCCCACACGGCTCGCTGCACGGACACTGGGGGGCTGTCTTAGTCTCAGGTGGGATCCATTTTTCTTCAGTGTCTGCTATGATGCTATGACAGTGAGAACACTCTCGTGTTTATAGTTTCTGAGAAGCAGACCTGGACAGAGCCAAGGCCGTTCTCAGCAAAGCTCTCAAGAAGGAGCTGGGAGGAAACCAAAGGAGGACAGCTGATGTCAACGGGCCAAAGGGATATTCCATACCATATGACATCAGGTGGAAGGGGTTATGGACGAGGTGGGAGCTCATCTCACTCTCTTCCTCTGCTTGCCCATTGCTTGGGAGGTGCTGAGCCACTGCTTCTACATCACTTCTTACATACATTCATATATATATGTGTGTGTGTGTGTGTGCGTGCATCCATTACTTCTGTCCTTTTCTCTACCTCTGGAAAGAGATTTCTCTCAACACATGAGTTCCACCTTCTTTTTTTTTCCCCCATAATTCTCTCCCCCATCCCACCGGGAAGGGGGGAGTAAGCAAAGGACTCTGTGGTGCTCCACCACACGAGGGCTGCAAAGCAATGGCAGCAGACGTGCAGTGCACTGTCATAAGTGCACATGTACATAAGCAGATGCTCTCATCCACACGTACAAATCTGAGGGCGAGGAATAAAAGGCTCGCTGGGCCATGGGCAAAGCAGCGAGCAGATGATAGGCAGGAAACAGGAAGGAGTTCAAGACCAGCTCTCCTACACCAAAGACAGGGAGAGCTGTGTCAGCACCACGGGGGGACTTACGACACAGCTTGAGAGCTTACAGAGACCTGAGGTTGCCAAAGGAGGCCGCCAGGGTAACTCTCACCAGTCTTTTGCAGGGCTCTCACGGATGCTTGCGATGCTGACTTCCACTGCCTATGGCATTGGTAGAAAGCCCAGGTGGCAAATGCTCAATTAGTCTGGGTAACGCTTCTATGCTTCCACGGCTAGGACTGAAACAAAAGGAAAAAAAAAAGCATGCAGCCCTATGAAATTTGTCTCTCTACTGCTGCTGTCAGCGTGACATCTACGATGAGCATTACGCGTCCCTGCACCCGACTGAAGATTCATCCAAGTCTGTGGGCACTGTTACCAGCAGTTCCCAGAACATCTTGCGCCACAAAATGCAGCATGCTCCTTTTTTTCACAGGCCCCTCGTTTCTCTCATCAGCCTCAGACTCACTCCACTTCAACTACACCCATCAGAACAGCCCTTCCGTTCTGCTGAGGTAGGAACCCACTGCTGGGATGTCCCCCACTCCCGTTCCCCGCTATGTCCAGCACCGGCGGGGAAAGGAAGAGACACTGCCATCACCTACCCAGACTTCTTGCAGGGCCTTCCAGACCCTCTCACATCACAGGGAGAAGCGGCACAGCTCTCGTGGCACAAAGCTCAGAGAAGGCTGCAGAAATCAAGGTTGCCACCAAGGTGCTGCTTTCAAACAACGTGACTTAGCGGGCACGAGACGGGAAAGACAAGGTTCCGGTTCAGAAGCCTCCAATCCCCGTGGATGTGGCTGTCTGCAAAGACCACAGCTGCCTGCTTTCCAGCAGGGGGACGCTCACCCAGCAAAGCACTCACCCAGCAGATGCCTCTCCTACAATCATAGCATCAGCAACGTTGGAAAAGACCTCCATGATCATCCAGTCCAAACATTCACCTACCACCACCATTTCCTTCCCACTAAGCCACGTCCCTCACTACAACATCCAGTGTCCCTTGAACACCTGCAGGGACAGGAACTCTATCACCTCCCCAGGCAGCCCGCTCCAGCGGCTGACCACCCACTGGGAGAAGTTGTACTTCCCATCCAACCTCAATCTCCCCTCATGCAACCTGAGGCCATTCCTTCTAATCCTAGCACTAGTTCCACGGGAGAAGAGGACCACCCCCACCTCAACACAACCTCTTGTCACGTAACTGGACAGAGGGAGAAGGTCTTCCCTGTGCCTCCTCTTCTCCACACTAAGGAATCCCACTTCCCCCAGCCGCTCCCCATCACACTTGTGCTCTACACCCCTCACAGCTTCATTGCGCTTCTCTGGACACACTGCAGGCTTTCAGGGTCCCCCTTCTAGTCAGGGGCCCAGAACTGAACACACTACTCAAGGAGAGGACTCACCAGTGCTGAGTGCAGTACAGTGGCGATGATCACTTCCCTGCTCCTGCTGCCTCCGGCCCTTTGCAGTGCACTTCCACTCTAAACCGTTCCTTCTGCGCTACCGCTCGGATCCTCCCTTAGGGCTGGAGCTCAAGAGGTCAACACAACACAAAGAACACAACGTGCAACTGGAAGGCATGTCTGAAAGCCTGAAGAGTGAGAACAGGACCCTGCAGTTAGAGACTCTGAGAAGGGCCTCACAGGATGCCTGGGGAAGGGGACCTGCAAGTCAGACGCAAGGGAAGAGCAACAGCTCTCCCTCCTTTTTCTGGAAACAGCGAGATAGGAGTGGGAGTTCTAGGTTGTGTGATTGTTATCACCATCTGCTGAGTGTTCCGTACCGTGGATCTAATCATTTCAGGTCCAGCTGACTTTCCGAGAAACCTGAAAGCTTACTGACTCATGTACTAGCCTTATGAAGATGCCAGCTAAAAGACGTCGTCAGCATTGTGGCCTACGTCGAAACCATGGCTTTTGTTCTAAAGATCAGAGTGAGTGTGGTGTGAGTGAGATGCGTTCCTTGCAGGGAATGAGGGTCAGCCTGTTTGCATAGTACTGTCTTCTGATTGCGGGGAAGCGTGTCAAGGAAGGTGGTCAGGCTTCTGTGAGATCTGTGAGATCCAAGTGTTCACATCTGAACAAGATCAGTAGGCGGTGTCCAGGGTTGCCTGTGGAAACTCTGAGGAAATGAGGAATCAAGAAGAATTTGGTCAACATCGTGGGAGGCTCCCAGGGGAAGGAAATTCCCAAAGAAACCCCGTTGGGATGTGCACTGGCACACTGGTGGGATACTGCAGGGGAACCTGGAGGCACCCTGAGGAAGGAAACTCTCACCAAGTATTGCAATCAGTGGTGCTTAATGTGGAAGTTAGAAGATGATGAGAAGCGGCA
This sequence comes from Gallus gallus, assembly GCF_016699485.2. Taxonomy (NCBI): domain Eukaryota; kingdom Metazoa; phylum Chordata; class Aves; order Galliformes; family Phasianidae; genus Gallus; species Gallus gallus. Next base: position 81,834,749 of record NC_052572.1, on the reverse strand, counting down.
TCGGAAGGGGACCCGTAACTATCATACCTTCTTACAGTTCCTGTTTTTCTTAAGGAAGGAAGGTCCATAAAGTAACATGACCAGTTGTTAGAATGGAGTGCTCTCATCATGAGACTAAGTACTGGGTGTTTATGGACACTGAAGAACTGTGCTGTATGATTGGTGGGTTCTGAAGTGAATGGGACAAACGGTTTTGATGGCAGAAGTAAGTGTAATTGCTAATGGGAAACAGAAGCATGACTGAGGGTATGTGGAAGTGTAACTGAGGGGATGAAGAGGGGACAAAGGAAAAAGGGTTACAGAGAAAGTGAGTGTATCTGCACTGGCAGGAGAGCAACCCCCCACACCCCCTCCCCGCCCCGGACCCGCACAGAGAGTGGTGTTGTAAACAGCATTACATGCAAAGGGGGGGAGGTGCAGAGGATGGGGCACTGGCAGTGAGAATAGCCTTCACGTGCAGAGATCTCGGAAACCCAAAATTCCACTGTTAACACTGGAAATCTCCGGGGAGGAGAGGAGGAGGTGAAACTGAAATGTCATGCTAGTTGTTTATGTAGTGCTGAGACTTTGGGAAGGGAAAAGCTGCAGAAGGACGCAGGCTGAGGAAGGCCAAGATGAGCAAGGTGGAACAGGGTGGTAGATCCAAAGAGAGCTGAGCAAGAGAAAGGAAAAAAACGGACTGAGGAACAGAGATAGTAAGGCCATTGGGAAGAGCAACAGCTGTTCCTGTTGGGGTGTAGAGTAGAGCCCTAGGACCCAGAGGTCCCCTCAGAAAGAGGTAGGGGAGGAGCTGGGAAGAGCCCGTGGAGGGAGAGGGTTCCAGCCCCGCTGGAGCAAAAGCACTGTGCCAACTGCAGGGAAATGAGACAGCGGTGCAGAAATCCAACCATCTCTGATTGCAAAAGCTGAAGAATGGCAACCTGGGAAGTTATTCCTAGCAAATCCACCGGTGAATCCATATGATCCATACACTTTAGTAACTAAGTTAGGGAATGAGTAGGTGGAGTTTGCCTTCTGGATGTGAAGGATGCCTTTTCTGCCTGGTTTGGCCAAAGGAAGCCTAAGGTGATTTGCCATTGAATAGGAGAGCCCCAGTCCGGGACAAAAAAGACTCCGTTCACCTGGACAGTGTTAGCCAGGGCTGTGAGAACAGCCCAAGGATTTTGGAGAACTGCTCAACTCGGGAGCCTGAGATTTGGGTTCCTCCATCCCACGGTGGAACTTGACTGCAGCATGTGGATGCCACAGAAACAAAGAGGGCTGTGTGCAATGGACTGCGAATGTGCTGAATTTCTTGGTTTCAGTGATGATCGACTTTCTCAACAGAAGGCACCAAGAACTCAACGGCAAGGGACCTATCTGGGATAGGAGGTTACAGCTGGACTTGGAACCTCAAGGACTGCCAGGAAAAAAGCCATCTGCCAAAGCCCTGAGCCACAAAGTGCCGAGGAACTCCGTACATTCTCAGGAATGACAGCAGGGTGCCCACCGTGGATACACGGCTACGGACTGGTGGTAAAGCCCCTTCAGGAACTCAGTAAGAGATGGCCAGAGTGGTTGAGGGTGGTGGCTGTACGAGTGCTCAAGATTCAGGAACCTGGGACATCTACACTAGGCCAAAGAAGAACAGTTGGAATATCTCATACAGTGTCTATACTATTTTGGAGGTAAAAGGGGGGCATGGGCTCTCACCCCCAGGGCTTCCTGAAATACCAGGCCATCCTGGTACAGCAGGATGATGCAGAAATAACTGCAACTCATATTGTCAACCCAGCATCTCTCCTTTGCGGAACTCCCAGAGAACAAGCATTTCAGGACTGCTTGGAAACAACTGAAGCTACGCACTGTTACCAGTCGGACCTGAAAGACGAATCCTTAGAAGATGCAGAAGACACCTGGCTTACTGATGCAAGCAGGTTGGTGAGACAAGGAAACCGTAAGGCAGGATATGCAGGAACTGCTACTGACAAGGTCACCGAAACACAACCATGACCTGGGGGGACTGTCTCTAGGAAGCCTGAAATAACTGCCTTGACAAGAGCCTGACATGGCATCTGTCCATATAATTACGCAGTTGGGATGCTGCATGCTCACAGGACCAGCTGAAGAGAACAAGGATTGCTCACACACAAGGATGTAAATCAACAAAGAGTGTGGCTACCATCCATTGTCAAGGACATCAGAAAGGGAACACCGTACCGGAAAGTGGTGAGAAGATGGTGGATCAGGGGGCAGAGCAGGTCGTTGAAGAGGGCTTTAATTCCAGACCGTAATCAGAGGTTACAAAGCACGATCCTAGTACCAGCAAAGGGCTACAAGTGGGCCTATTGGGAAAGGGAACCTTCCAGGGCAACAGTGACAAAGTGACTTCCTGAAACCCCCAAGAAAAGGGTGGGATCGCTGGATGTTGGCACTAACTGATACCTATTGGGGATGGCCAGAGGTATTTCCCTGGAGGACTCCTAAGGCTGGGGAAGTAACGAAAATGCTGTTACATGCTGTTAATTCCAAGGTTCGGGGCTCCTGTAGCAATCTCAGCAGAGCGAGGCCCACATTTTTGCCAAGGTGGTCCAACAAAGAAGCACATGACTGGGAACTGATTGACTGAAGCACTGACGCTCCAGTGCACCACGTATTGCCAGGCGACCATGTTTACGTTCAATCTCCCTCAGATGTACCTCTCGAACCAAAGTGGGAAGGACCCTACCAACTTCTCCTGACCACCCACACCACGGCCAAGGTAGAGGGGCTTACACCGTGGATACATCATACCTGCCTGAAGAAAGCACCAGGACCACAGTGGACAGCACAAGAGAGAGGACCGCTGAAAATCAGGATCCGAAAGCACGGATAAGAGTTTGAGAATGGTCAGTACGACTGGTGTAGTAGTCACAGCTTGGCAAGAGAAGAGCTACTTCCGAAGAACTGAGAAAATGGGCCAGGCTCTCAACAAATCTTGTTGGATATGCAATGCCCTCCCTAGAGGGGAGGGAAAGGTGCCCCTTTATGGGATAGTGGCACTACATTGGACCGTTCCACATTGGCTAGAGCACGGAAAGTGTAAGTTTGGGATAGAAGACAAGCCACAAAAGGGACCTACATTGCATTGACTAGTTACTAACTCTACTAGGTCTATCTCTGCAGACAGAAAAACTGACGGTAAAGGTGGGGTGGGGGTTGGCTGACAGGACTTGACAGGCATAGGGTGTAGTTGGGGGTGGAACCAAAGTGTGGGGTGTGATCCTAGAATCGATAACGAGTCACACTGGCTCTCAGAGAAGAACATACTCGGAATTGTAGGGATGGGAGCATCGTTCACTCTTCAGGAAAAGATGGCCAGGCCATGTCAGTTACCTCATGGATACCACATAGTGATTACGTGGGGACGCTCAGGCACGGAATGCAGTACCTTTAAATTGGACATGGACTTGCACTACAGGATACTTAATAGCCCAGACCACTCCTGAGCACCCCTGGGATTCAAACAAAGCGTACATACAACCCCCTAGCTATATAGAACAAGGGATACCACTGCTTTCCGAGAGCCCTTATCCCGGCCCTAGGAGTTGCCCAGCTAGAAAAAGCTAGAGTCAATATCTCTGCAACTCTGGAAATCATAGAGAATGGCACAACGCATGCATTACGAGCAATCCAAGAAGAAGTATCCCCTTTATCCAAAGCAGTGCTCCAGAATAGGATGGCACTAGACCGATTAACAGCCAAGGAAGGAGGGGTATGCACAGTAATAAGTCAGAGTCGCTGTGCTTACAGCAAGAAGGATTTAAGAATCGAGAGAGATTGATGGAAAGTTTGGGAACAGACCAAAGTCCTGCCTAGGACAAGTCAGGATGACCCCAGCTGGGAAGGAGATTTAGGGAACTTGCTTACTAGCTGGCTACTGAATCTAGGATGGTTAAAGCAGCTCTTCCTAGTTTGCATCCTCTAGGTGCTGTTGGGAGGTTTTACCTGTGTCATGATGAGATGCTCTGCCTGCCTGTGCCAGAGTGCTAGAAAGAAAAAGGAGATATGGAAGAGACATGCATTGAGGCCAAAGGTGGGAAGTAGGGCCTATTTTGGGACACGTAGAACAGAATAAAAATGATCTAGCAGGTAGAAGCCCTGCTAGACTATAGAAAAGGGGGGAACTGAAGAGTGAGAACAGGAGCCTGCAGTTAGAGAGAGAAGGGCCTCACAGCAAGAAAAGGGAGAGTAGCTGCACAAAGTAGAAATAAGAGGCAAACAAAGGGAGTTTAGATAGAGAGTGTTAGAAAACAAGGGATTGCAAGCACTTTCACAGACACTAGGTCAGGAATAACAGGGAGGATGAAGGCCATCGAGATAAGGGCTGGAGAGCAGCTCGAAAGCACGGGGCAGGGAGCTGATTAGATGTCTACAGGGCAAGTTAGTGTGAATGTTAGGTGGAGCGATCCCCCTTGCACCAGGGAGTACGCGCATCACCAAGAAACACATGCCTGCTCTATATCCTTACCGGCTATACGGTCTGATTGACGCACATCAAGCCCAGAAGAGACACCTCTCTCACCTTGGGCACAGCTCACCAACCAAGAGCCAGGCCTTGCCAACTTGGTTGATCTGAGAAGGCGGGAGGGGGCCGCACGTCACACCAGAAGTATCCATTTCACTTGCAGCTCCATGGAGAGAACAACACCAACTAACAGGCCTGAATGAATTCGCTCACAAGATGAACAATGAGATTGTTCTTCATTAAAAAGCATACAGAGATTCCTAAACCAAAAAGAGAACGGCAGCACTTCATATTAGCCAAACAGGTTCCTGTTCGTACGCCTCATCCTCTTACCCCCGCTTGCCTCCCCTCATCCCCTTCCCGTACTCCTCCGTGATGCCCACTGGCTTCAAGTCAGGTCACAAACACATAGGACTCCTTCCACACGACTCCAGCACAAAGGATGTCACCCTTGTTCCATACACTCAAATGGACCAAGCAGTGCTCTGCAGTCTGCTACGCAGACTCAGCCCCAAAGCCTGGCTGGACAGCAGCACATGCATCATTCTTCAAACGCCCCAGCCCAGCAGCAAGGGAACAAAGCGTTGCGACAGCTGAAACAAAAATGCTCGGGGACATTCCTGCTAGCACTGAACGTGAACAGATCTACCACTGAGCAACAGGACGTGGGACAAACAGCAGAAAACAACCAACCTCAAGAACTAACTCGTTTCCGGTTGGTCCAGATGTCTGTATGCTCCCTCCCACGGCCCAGGCCAAGCTTGCTGAGCTGCTCCTCTTTTGTGCAGGACGACAACGGTGCCCATGGCATGTGGTGGCTATGCACAGCATGCCCTCTACTTGCTTTTCCTCTCTCCGTCTTCCATCACCAAACAGCACCTCCAATCTCTCCCGGCTAAAAAATCACTTGGGGAAAAAAAGAACTGGCAACCTTGCTTTTAAAATTACTACTTGATGCTTTAAAGCAGAAGCTCACCTAGCAAGGACACCTACCTTACACAAGCTCCACCTACAGGGAAACGTTATTCCTCTGCATCTGCACACTTGGCACGCATTTTCAGCTGCAATAGTCAGCCCAGTTCTCAGCACAGCTTTACCATCCATAGAAAGCCAGTTCATGGCCGCCATCTTTTTCTCTCTTCTGAAACACTCTACTGCTGCAAGAAGCAACGATTGCAATCACAGAATCACAAAACTGTAGGGGCTGGAAGGGACCTCTGGAGATCACTGAGCCCAACCCCTCCCCCCACAAAAAAGGCTCCATGCAGCAGGCTGTACTGTAGGCATCCAGCTGGGTTTGGAGTATCTCCAGAGAAGGACAATCCACAACCTCCCTGACTATATACCCCCCCGCCCATAACCTCCCCACAGCCACCTATAGCCACAAATCCTCCGATGGCTCACCACAGCCCCAGAACCCCCTTGAGTACACCTCAGCTCCTTATAGACCCATACGCCTTTACAGTCCCTGCACAGCCCCGACAGTAGCCCTATATCCCCCTATAGCCTCCCCGCAGCTCCCAGTAGCCACAGGCCCACCTTAGCCCCGGTTCCGGGGGGATGCAAACGCTCTGGGGGCACCGGGAGCAGCGCTGGAGGGGTTGGGGGGGGCTGGCGGGGCCCCACAGCCCGGATGCTGGCAGCAGCACTCTGGCGCTGGGGGACCCGAGGCTGTCCCAAACCCACGGCCCATCCCACAGCCCTCATCCCAATCCCACAGCCCAGCCCCACGGGAGTTCCACGGGGGAGGGGAGGGCAGTGTGCTTGGGGGGCCGCGCAGGGCCCCTCTCCCTCTCCCGCTCCCGTTCTCCCGCACACCTCCGGCGGAGCTGTCCTCAGCACTCGCTCCCGTTGTGCCGCGGCTTCCGGCTCGCTGCTGCCCGGACAGCTCCGGCCGACGCCGCGCTCTCCTGCGGGGCGGCCCGGGCTGCCGGAACGGCGCTTCGCTGACGAGAGCCGCGCCTGACACTGCCGGCTCCCAACGGCCGCTCCCGCGCACGGCGGCTCAGCCAATGGGAGCCGGCGGAGCTGCCGCTGACCAATGAGACGCCGGGGGAAGGACAGAGATGCCTCTGACCAATGAGAGCCCGGGGGAGGGACGGGCAGATGCTGCTCACGGGGAGCACCTCCTGCCGCTGCTGGATGCTGATGCTGACAGGGCTGCAGATGCTCTGCAGGGCCAGCTCGTAGCTGGGAGCCAGGAATGGACACGGCGGGAGAGACGAGAGAGCTGGCGGGGACCAGCCGACAAATCCAGGAGCATCCAAAAGCCCTCACTCAAAAGCATCACAAAGCCACAGCCATAGCACGGAAGCTGGGCATGATCATCAGCAGCATCCCGGATGCTGGAGATTCTTTGCTACCATACACTACGGGAGCACAGCTCTCGCTGCAGGCATCCCACAGCCAGACAAAATGGGAACAAACCCGCAGCTCTGCTGCACGCACAGCCCACAGCCATCGCCTTGCAACATGAGCTGCCTTGCTGTTGCTTGCATCCATCCCAATCCCTGGGAATGAAGGCTCAGAAGGCAGTCAAGGCGTTGATCCAGCACCAGCGTGCTTTTATTCCTTAAATGCCAGGAGGGCCTTTTGGTGAGAGGTCCGGTGTACACATGGGACTCATCCTTTCTTGTTCAGGAGAGAGGGGCTCAGAGCTCGTGCTGCTGCCCGGTGCCTGGGACTGGAGCTCTGATTCTACGTCCCCCTCCACCAGGCTCGGCTCCTCCTGGCTGACGCTGACCTGCTCCTGCATGGAGCTGCTGCTGTCGGGGCACTCGGGCTGTGCTTGGGCTGGGCTGCACTGCAGTGACGCCCCGTCACAGTCCAGGTCGGTGACTGTTGTTTCTGGCAGGCTCAGGTCAGTGTCTTCTGCACAGCCGGGAGAGATGAGGGCTTCCACCTGTATCAACACCTTCATTCCCTCACTGATGTTGTATGGAAGGCTCTCATCCGAGCTGCAGCGATTTGTGCTTCCTAGCAGCTCTGCATTGATATAAGCACACAGTGAACCATCGCTATACGCTCTGGCTCTTCTGCGTGGACGAGGGCTCGGTTCACCTAGGAAGGAGTAGATACACAGGCAAACAGTTAGTGGCAAACTTGCACAAGCTGAATGATGAGAGTGGTTCTTGAGATTTGCTTCTGCAGTGGCAGCAGGACAAAGCCAACAGGACAATAGCAACAGGAGGAGCACTGTCTCGAAAGGAACTGTTGCGCTTTTGTTGTTTGTCTTTCTCTTTTGTGTGGACTCCAAGCATGAATTCGATGGTGCTGACAAGCAGGGTTTTGACAGCTGGATGTGCACCCTTACCTGCCAGGACCACCACCTCTGTTTCCGAGGGCTCCCTGGCATCGCGCTGCAGTTGGCGTTTGGCCACAGAGGATGGTTTTCTGGGCCTGAAGCAGGAACACCAACTGCACGCTGGGGATTCCTTCACCCTGCTGGGTGGACTTGGTCTGGAGGGAGAAAAGAGGGAGCGGTGTGAGTCGTGCATGGTGCAGGGTGAGGGAAGAGCTGCCCTGAGCTCTTGCCAACACTTGCTTGTTCCTAGCACTGCCTGGTTCCTGCTGAAACACAACTTAGAAGCTCGCTCTGATTCACACGGTTGAGGATAGTTCCATTCCTAGAGCTCAGCCCTGGAGTCTTGTTGGCTACATTCCCCTCAGCCATGTAAACCCAGATGCAGAGCATGCCTGTTAGTTGAACCTCAGAGTCCAAAGGGAGGGGACATTCAGTACACCACCACACGCACCATTGCACTCCACTTGCAATAGTGGAGAAAAACCCACAAAAGCCCACCCAACCAAGTCTGATAGGAAGCTGCTGGAAAAGAAAGTCCTCTTTACCTTTCAGACGGAAAGTCAATAATTGTGTGGAATTTCCCCCGCGCAGCTGCGGGGCCTTCTTCCACTTCCATGTCCCTGCTCTCTGTCACAGCGGGAGAGCTGCTGTGGCCTCCCCTCTGTGCCTGCGCCTCCTCCAGGGTGAGCAGCTTGGTGGCAGGAGAAGACACCCGCACAGACTCGGGCCCTGATGGTGAACTGCGCCCTGGAAGGGAAGACCACAGCTAAGAGGGTGGATCAGAAAGCAGCAGCACAGCCATCACAGTTCTGCGGGAGCTGCCGCACATCGATAGTTCCTCGATAGCAAAAGCGTAGCTCAACAATCCTGGAGAAGGCCTGCATTTGATCAAGGTGTCTCATCAAGACAAAGCTCATGCAGGAAGACGCTCACCTGCTCCATCTCCGATGCCTGACGTGGAGCTGGAGCAGAAGAGGACGTCGGTGTGGGTGATGAGGAATTCCACCACATCCGACTGCCTCTGAAGTTCCATGCAGGCAGCTCTTCCGCTGGCGCAGGCAGCCTCGTTCTGCTGGGATCTGTAGAAAAGGCAGATTGGAGAAGTCATTGACCCGAGATCGTTTCCCCACGTTTGGGCATTTGGGCAGCCAAAGGCTGTCCAATTGGGCTCTGGAGACTTCTGCAGTGGGCAATCACTGATGCCACTGAAGACATTCTCCCGGGTGATCAAGGACACACCAGCCCCATCTGACAAAACCAAGAGAGCACAAATTGTCCTCCTCTCCAAAGTGTGCCCGTGGGGAGAACAGATCTAAGCCTTGTGCTGAGGCGGAAAAAGAAGTTTACCTGAAGAGGTTGGGAGCCCACACAATCGCTAAGTTCTTAGCGGGCATGTTTGTGATGGAGCAGCTCCCAGCAAGACAAGCCAAGTGTCTGATCAGGTACTCCAGCGTCCTGGAAAGCAAGAGCCAAACCTTCAGCACCACTGAGCACGCCGTGCTCACATTCACCAAACAAACCACTCTTCATGCCACTGCTTGTTCTTGCTTCGGAATAGCAAGTAGATCAAGCTTTCCCAAGTGCCACGCTGCAGCACCAAGCCCCAGCACAGCACAGCCACAGCCATCAGCTGCACCAGCCGTGCCCCCGTGCCCAGGAGCTGACCCAATCCATTCACCCCAGCAGACATCAACCACTTCAACACACACAGGCATCACGTTGCCAGCGTGAGACAAAGCCTGCCATCGCATCATCGCCCTCTGAAGTGCAGCAGGGCTGAGCTCCCCAGACTGAGGGCAGCAGTTTTCTGACCTGTAGTGAGGCGCGGGCAGCTGCTGGATGACCTCCTGCATTCTGACCAACCGCTCCTCATCTGTACCGGCACAAACAGCGTCCTGGAAGAAAGCAGAAAGGGAATGAGACACACATCATGCGAGTCAAGAGCATGGGGCTAACAGAAAAAGGGCCTCAGAGCTGCAGAGGGCACTGCTGCTCCCATCTCCCACATTTCCAATGGCAGGATGCACACACCAGGTGTTACGGTGCACGCGGTGTGCAGGAAGCACGAGCTGCTTGTTGTACAGAGACACCCACTGGATGTCCATCAAAACCCCAACTTCAACAGAAAAAAGAGCAAAAAAAGGTGCGCAGGCGTGCGTGTGTATGGGGAAGGAAAGAGGGACATGAAGGCCATTGCCTTGTGCTTACCGAGAACTTGCCATGCAGCTGCTCGCTCAGCAGAGGGCTCGGGAGCTCCCTGAAGTACATCTTGCACAGGGAGCTCACGCTGTGAATGTCCCGGACGGTGAGCTCCGGAATCTGCTCCGACTCAAAGTCATGGCTGGAGAGAAGGACACAAAAACAGAGGGCTTGGAGAAAGAGGAAAACAACTCCAAAGCAAGACAACATACAGTCCAGAAGCACTCTTACCGCAGCTTCTGGATCTTGGACGCCATGCCGGACAGGCGGTAGATCCCCTGCACCACGCCGTGCTGCTCAATGAACTCAGCGCAGCTCTGCACAACCTGGGGGACTACAGAACAAGGGCCAGCGCTTAGCTGAGCTCCTGATTCAAGTCCTGCTTCAGCCGCTGCCCCTGTCACATCCCATCCACTAAGCCCAGCCGGGCTACTGCTTGCCTCCTCCGTAGAGGAGAAAGAAAGCTGTCACAGACGTCTTTGACAGGCAGGAGCCGGGGACAAAACTGGACACGGACGTGTTCTTGGCTTTCAAGAAATGCCAGGACCTGCCAAGCAGCCTGCAGAAAGTAATTCTGGGGAAGCCAGAGACACTGCCACAAGTCCCATCACAGCTCCCACCGCAATGGAGGCGTGGGACCTCATGTCCAGAAGCGCTAGGAAACTGACGCTCTACACTCTCTTGGGCCAAAAGGCTTCCTTGGTTTTCAGGCTAGCGTGGGATTGGCTTACACCTTTGGCTTTAAGCAAATACAAGTGTGCCGGCCTCCTATGAGCATTAGCCTCAGCTTCCCTTGCAGCCATCAACTCCCGTTTCACGTTTCTCCACCGCTATCATCCTGCCCCTTGCTAGTCATGATCTCCCTTTCATCTTTACATGCCCAACAGAGGGAGGAAGCTCTCGGGAACGGGCTGTTCCTTACCATCACGGCCAGAGTGGAGAAGATGCTCTCCCAGGTCACAGCCAAACACCCCTTCCTTCTCCTTCTCCAGCTCCATCTCCCGCTGCTTCGGTTCCTCTGGGTGGGCCTTCATGAAGGAACGAAGGAAGCTGAGGAGCTTGCCACGCTTCTTTGGCACTGCACAACAAAAGGAAGAAACCAGTTCATTTCAGGTTGGGCTCAGTGGGACCAGGCTGAGCGGAAACACATGCTACAGAGCGCGTCAAAGCGGCAAGAACATTGCCAACACTGCATTCTACAAGGATTCGAGCATTTGCCCAAGCCCTCATTCTCACTGCCTACAAAACAGCAGCCCTACGCCCCGTGGGTTGCAGGAAGTATCATCAACACAGAGGAGAACGTGGGATGGATCAAGGAGGTATTCAACACAGAACACACCCAGAAAAAGACTCCATTTGACTTCCCCACGCCATCACATGTAACATCCGTACCTGGCTTTGGTGCTGAGTTGAGGAGGGCCTCAGGAAGTTTTCCACTAATGAGCTCCACGCACTCACCGGGGAAAAATCCAACCTGGAACAAGAACAAAAAGAGGGATGGAATACTGAATGCAGCGTTTCTCAGGCCTCAACTGTTAAACCAAGAAAGAATGGCCTGCAGAAATGTAACCCTCATTCAACATTTGCAGCCAGAAGACCTACAAAAGCAATTGACAGAGCATAAGATGGCTCTGTCCTCCGTGCTTGTACAAAGGACAGAGGTGGTCAACTTCTGACTGCGTATGGAGCACGAGAGGCTCTTGCTTCTAAGTCAAATTAGGAGACGGTTTCCTACCCAAGCCCAGAGCCAAAGGGAAAATCCTCTGACAACGACACAGAAGCCACCCCGTGCAGGCTGAGCAGCTCGAAGCTGACGTTCCTGACTTGACTGCAGTTGCGTCCACGAGTCTGAAGCTTGTGCCTACCTGAAAGCCACGCTTGCCTCTCCACCAGGGGCTCTGCTCCTTTGCTGGCATAGCAGTAATGCACACCAGGTCTCCCACCTGCAAGACATTGCAACATCAATCCCAGCGTCAGCACAGCTGGGAGGAAAGCACAGCTGAAATGGCACCCTTCTTCTGCACTGCCAAAGAGCGCACAGCTTGAGAGCAATTGCACCGGGGCAGCTCTTCAGGCATTTCCCGTCAGAAAGCTGAACTTGGACGTACAAGAGTCACTGCCATACACACCACACAGAATACAGATTCTCGTGCCAAATGAAACCATCTTTTAGACATGGCTGAACTCCTCCCTGCATCCAACCCAGTGCAAGTCCTCTCTGGACCTGCATGTTCTGGGCTTTACCTCACAAGGCATTCTGAAGGTGTCTGAGAATATTCCTGATGCATTCACACGGTATACTCTTCTGTCCGTGACAACAAGGAACGCCTTCTTTATCTGCTTACCTCCAAGGAGAGCTCATCCGCTGCCTGGGCAACGTAGCTCTTGATCACGTTGGCAGCAGCAATAGCTGGAATATTCAAAGATGACTCCTCACGGACCAGCAGGGGCTTCCCCTGCTTCTCAGGCTGAAACAGAGAGCACAGGCCATGGTGAAGAGCTGAGGACAAACAAAGAGGATCTCAGGGTGACATGGCACTAGCAAGGCAATGAAGCTTTTAAGCTGACATCTTTAGTGACGCCAAGAGAGCCGGAAGGATGCTCTCTCTCTTGAAAAGCAGGAGAGCACACCTGTGGCTCATTCTGCTGGCTCAAGTCAGGGAACAGAGACCAAGCAGAGCTTCACACCATACCTCCGTCAACGCCCGGTCAGGCCCACGGCTGATCTCGCTGCTCGCAATGCCCATCACAGCAGGCGCGACAAGCTGCAACAGAAAAGAATCACATTTCCTGTGTTCACACAGCACTGGATTGAGAGTCTTCTTCAGAACTACTCTCAGTTGCCCACTGGCGGAGGCAGCTGTTCTAGAAACAACCGCTTTGTGCAGTCTATTCAAACGGGACAGCCGTTGCAATACGCAGCACTGGACCAAGTCGCTGTCCCTCTGCTAGCAGATGGGGACTCTGGCACAAAGCAGCAGATGCATTTGCCCGCAGCACGCTGAGAGCGCAGTAGCAGGCCAGGGAGAGGTGTCACTGCTGGGGCTGGAGCTGCTCCCCAGCCCCCGGCACCCAGCAGCAGCCTCACCACCAGCGCCGGCCGCAGCCTTGCCCACGCATTTCCTCTGCCTGCATCTCTGCTGTGCTCCCTACAGCTGTCGGGCACACTCACACAGCCAAAGCATGCACGCTTCTGCCCCTGGCTCATGTTGTGCAGCTCTGCACAAACTGCGGCTAGGGCTCTTGGCCTAAGGGATTGCCTTCCTTCACACTAGCTGGTCCCAGCACTACAGGCAGCATCCTGCTGAGGGTTGAGCTGGAGAGGAAGTGGAAAAAACCCACACGTGACCAGAGCTGCATTTCAGCTGGACGAGGCTGTGTTACTACACACGGTGCGACTAAACACAGGCTGCTGAACCATGGGGGGGGACAAAACGTGGCACGTACCTGGCAAGAGATCAGAACAAGGGAGAAGCAGATCCTTGAACCCGCAGCCGTTCCTTGTAAGTTTGCTCTGATCTTCCACGAGCAAAAGCTGCACCAAGGGAGCAGGCGAAGGGTGGGGAGGGGAGGGAGAAAGAGCAGGTCAGTGAGCCTCCACAACTGAGCAAAGGGAAGAACCAGGGAAGAACCCTGGCACAAATGCCACCTTGATGGATGGCTTTGGAATGGATGGCCCGGGGGAAAATGGCCTCTGACGGTCAAGACTAAACAATATGATCCTAGGAGCTCCGCCAGCCAGCAGTCCTCAAGGCCTCGCGGCCCACCCGTCTATCCCACACCGTCTCAGCTTACCTACAAGGCGCTGCGCAAGGCGGGATGAAGACAAAGGGACTCAATCAGTGCACAAGTGCAACAAGCCACGTACTCACGCCGAGCTCAAGCGCTCCAATGAAGGGAAGCAGCACGCGCTGCTCCTCCCCTCATTCTAGCCGCTTATGACATCACTAAGGGCCACCCGGCTGCTCCACCATGGACGGACAAGGTGGGGAGGCAAGACCACGTCACAAGACCACAGGATTCCAACAGGGCACCCCAGCGTTCGAGAAATCAGTGCGTGGTTGGAATTCCATCCCAGCCAAATCCTGGAGAAGCTGGCATGGGCTTGGCGGGACCAAAGTGCAGGACCCGGCACTTGGTCCTCTTGAGCCTCTTGCTGGGCCTGTGGCAAATCCACACTAGGGTCCTTCTTTGCACCCAAGGGCGGCTTAGAGCAGCCATCTCTTGCACCTGGATGGAAATAAAGGAAGAGAAACACAGCACTACTACCAGACTGCTTTGCCAATTTCTTTCCCAAGCGCATTTTTGCCTTTTGGCTTCCATGACGACCTCATTTCCTCCTCCTTTTCTTTGGGGAGAAGCTGCCCCCCGTGCCTGAGCTTCACAAGACAGCATGAAACATGACACTAAGACAAACGCTTGCCCTGGGTGCAGGGTGGCTGTGCTTTGCCAGGCATATAAAGGAGGGTAGGGGTAGGAAACGCCACGTGGCAGCCCCAAGCCTTGGGGGTCTTGCCAAGTCTGCATTCACTCACTGTGGCCACAGCTGCTGCCTCACTGCCAGAACGTATCCGAGGATACAGATGGACGCAGGCACTCCTGCTTCTTCTGCAAAGCCCTCCTCTGCACAGCCTGTTAGCTGCTGCTCACTGCTACGCCAACCGGGCTCCCCTTTACAGCAGCCCTGGGATAAACACGCCTGTATTCTTCCGTGCAGCAGCGAGCTCCAGGGATGAAGCAGCAGAGAGGAAACCAACAGAATCTACTGCTGCTGAATCCACCAGCTCCTTCTGTCCACCAAGAGTAATACCGTGGGACAGAACACAAGGGGGGATAAGCGCTACCGCTCGCACACGGACAAAGGGAATCAAAACAGCTTCATCAAGAAGAGCTCATAGCACCTCCCCAGCACCCCTGCCCAATGCTGTCAGGGAAATGCACAACCTGCAACCCCACACGGCTCACTGCACGGACACTGGGGTCTGCCTTAGTTTCAGATGGGAAGGATTTTTCTTCAGTCTCTGTTATGATGCTACAACAGTGAGAACACTCTCGTGTTTATAGTTTCCGATAAGCAGAGCTGTACAGAGCCAAGGCCGTTCTCAGCAAAGCTCTCAAGAAGGAGCTGGGAGGAAACCAAATGAGGACAGCTGATGTCAACGGGCCAAAGGGATATTCCATACCATATGACATCAAGTGGAAGGGGTTTTGGACGGGGTGGGAGCTCACCTCACTCTCTTCCTCTGCTTGCCCATTGCTTGGGAGGTGCTGAGCCACTGCTTCTACATTACTTGTTATATGCATTCATATATATACATTCATATACATGTATATATTTATATATACATCCATTACTTCTGTCCTTTTCTCTACCTTTGGAAAGAGATTTCTCTCAACACATGACTTCCACCTTCTTTTTTTTCACCCCATAATTCTCTCCCCCATCCCACCGGGAAGGGGGCAGTAAGCAAAGGACTGTGTGGTGCTGAGCCACCCACCGGCTTAAACCACAACAGGGCCGTGGGGCAATGGCAGCAGACATGACGTGCACTATGGTCAGCAGGAAATGAAAACCATCTGGGGGTACGCAAGCCCACTCTTTCATTTTCCAGAAAACAACCTACGGTGTCAATGAAACATGCCCCTCACTAGGAACATCTGCAAGGATGCTTTGAATGACTGAGGGCATTGGACCCCATGAACGTCACCCTGCCGACACAATGGCATGGCAAACACAGCAGCAACTCCTGGCACCGATACCTCTGGGTACAACAAGCACGGGGCATTGGGTTGCTTTGGATGCAGTTTGAGCGCAGATCTGAGGTCTTCATGGAAAGCGCCTTGCAGAGCGCATCATGTCCTGCACCAGGCAGCGCATCTCTCATCTCTCCAAACTTTGGGGCTTTGAAGCTGCACATTGTTTCTTAGGAGTTTGTCCCCCAGAACTCCAGAGCACTTCCAGCTCTTCCCTGGCAATTCACGGCTTGCACAGTGCCAAACGCAACCAAGAAAAAAAGGCAAGAAAGAAGCAAAGGCCATGGCTATGCACAGAAGCGGCCAGGAAGAGTTCAGCTCCACAATGAAACCTGCACAAGTCAACTCAACAGATTCCAAGGAATTCATTGACATCTGACACAATTTGCAACGCCAGAAGCACTGCCACGCCAACAGCACCGTATTTGGAAAGCAGCACGTCCAAATCAGCCCCCTTGCCCTGCTCTACCCGCTCAGCCCAGCACAGAAATCAAACACACAAACTCTCTTGCTTTGGCTCACGGCAGCCATCAAGCTCATGCTTTAGTGACACAGAGAACTCCATCTGCAGCTACTGTGTGTCTCGCTCACCACAAGCTCGGCTGGGAGCTGTCGCTCAGCCTGACACCACAAGCAGAAAAGAAGGGCACATAAGCAGATGCTCTTATCCACACGTGCAAATCTGGGGGCGAGTAGTAAAAGGCTCACTGGGCCACGGGCAAAGCAGGGACCAGATAGGCAGGAAACAGGAAGGAGTTCAAGACCAGCTCTCCTACACCAAAGACAGGGAGAGCTGAGTCAGCACCACGGGAGGACTTACGACACAGCTTAACAGCTTGCAGAGACCTGAGGTTGCCAAAGGAGGCCGCCAGGGTAACTCTCACCAGTCTTTTGCAGGGCTGTTACAGATGCTTCTGGTGCTGACTTCCACTGCCCTGTGTCATTGGTAGAAAGCACATGTGAGAAATGCTCAATTGGTCTGGGTAACGCTTCTATGCTTCCACGGTTAGGACTGAAATAAAAGGAAAAAAAAAAAAAAACATGAAACCCTATGACATTTGCCTCTCTACTGCTGCTGTCAGCGTGACATCTAAGATGAGCATTACGCGTCCCTGCACCCGACTGAAGATTCATCCAAGTCTGTGTTCCACACAGCTCCGTCCCAGTGCCAAAAAGAAACACGTACAGAGATGTTTAGATGATTCTTTGTGCAGATACAGGTGCAGGTGCATGTGCATTCTCTACAGCAAGACATAGCAATTTCTCAAGCAGTACGACGGAAGGTCAGTGGAAAGGAAATATAGGATGAACTCTTTTCATATAAAAAATCCTTGCTAAAACTCTCCCCAGCAAAAAGGAAGCCTGCTGGGCATTGTTAGCAGCAGTTCCCAGAACATCTTGCACCACAAAATGCAGCACGCTCCTTTTTTTCACAGGCCCCTCGTTTCTCTAAGCAGCGTCAAATACCCTCCACTTCAAATCCACCCATCAGATAATGAACAGAGCTCAGAAGGGGTTAGGAGTAGAGCGACACACAGCTCCGCTTCGCGCTGAGGGCAGTTTTGGCCCTCCGAGCTTGCCGTAGCCACCCTGCGCTCTGGCGCCGGCGGACCGGAAGTACTCGTAGTCACTATGGCAGCCGCCTGCGGGGGGTTTGAGCTGCGAGGCTGTGGGGAACGGTGCCTTTTGAGAACGGTGTTTTTCTGAGCGTTTTGTCTTCACCGGGTGGTTTTCTTCCTCGATGTGTCGAATGAACAACGATGGAGAGCCCACAGGATTCCATCCGCCCCCGAAGCCCGTCATTATTGACAAGCAGAAGCAGAGAGAGGAGAGGAGGTAGAAGGGGTAGGCCGCGGTGGGGGCCGCCCTCAGATTCCTCAGGGCTCTGAGGCATTGGTACTCGAAAAGTGTGTGTCGGAAGGTGACAGAGACACGGGCCCTGCCTCTGCCTTTGCCTCACATCTCGAGGTCAGCTGGGAGCTGAGTGCACGTATTTTGTGAAATGGAATTCCTCTTGTGCTAAGCATTTTTCATGTCTCCGAAACCCACCTGCACTGCTTTAAGCGGCGGAGTGTTTAAAGTGGCAGTGCTGCCTCTGAGAGGAGAGTGACGATGTGATACGTTGCACACTGGGGGTATTGGTCAACAGTTGGCTGCACGTACCCAGCAGTGTGCCCAGGTGGCCAAGAATGCCAGCAGCATCCTGGCCTGTGTCAGAAATAGTGCAGTCAGAAGGACTGGTGAAGCGATCTGCCGGCTGTTCTCAGCACTGGTGGAACTGCACGTCCAGTACTGTGCTCAGTTTTGGGCCCCTCACTACAAGAGAGGCACTGGGGCCCTGGATCGCGTCCAGAGAAGGGCAACAGAGTGGTGAAGGATCTGGGGCACAATATCATGGGAGTGTCTGAAGGAGCAGGGATTGTTCAGTCTGGAGGAGATTCAAAGGAAACCTCATTTCTCTGCACCACTACCTGAAAGGAGGTTGTGGTTGGGTGGGAGTCAGTTTCTCCTCCCAAGGAGCAGCAGCAGGACAAGAGGTGATGGCCTTCAGTTGTGCCAGGGGAGGTTCAGGTTGGATACTAGGAAAAATGTCCTCTCGAAATGCCCAGGCAGGTGGTGGAACTGTTGTCCCTGGAGGTGTTCAAGCCATTCCCTGGCTCTGAGGCCAAGTCTCCATGCTGTCTGAAACACAGTGACCCCATGCAAATAATCTGTTGGTAGTGGCCCTCTGGCCAGTACTGTGTCAGAAAGTGTGCCTGCAACTTAGCTGCCAGACAGTTGAACTCCAGAGCATAAGGAGATTTCTATGGCACGGTATAATTCATCGGAGCAGAAAAGAGTTTTAAGAGTCCCCTTAAGCTTTGCCAACACAAGATAACCACTTGAATGTGGTGTCTCCTGTAGGCTCTCCTCAGCTGTTTGTAAAAAACAGTAGGAAAAAAATTACTATATTTTACTATCAAGTGATGAAAAAAGTGCTTTTTTCATCTGTGTCTCATTTAGACCATGAAGAAATTCCTGTAAACAAGGCAGGAGTTTAATTTTTTAGTGGGAACGTAGGTGATAATTTAGTTAACTTTCTGACTGATACCGGGATTATATCAGGATGGTGAGCAGTCACCTGGGGTTTCTGCAGGGCTCCATTTCAGAGCCAGATGGAGGACTGCATCAGGGAAGGGTCAGGGTGGAAAAGCTTCTGCACCAGAGGTTGACCGGGCACAGAACAGGTTGCCCAGGCCCAAATATGCCAGAGTTCAAGGAGCCTTTGGACACCACTCTCAGACATAGTGTGGCTGGTTTTATGTGGAGGCAGGGGTTGGTTTTATGGGGAGGCAGGGGTTGAACTCCTATGATCCTTGTGAGTCTCTTCCAAGTGGCCATTCTACAATGGCCTGGAAGGCTGTTAAACAGGTTTTGGTTGTGGTAGTTATCAAGGTGATACAAGCATGTAAAATCTGGTACCTTAATGCTACTCCTGTTGGGAAAGAACATTCATAACCAAAGTAGGTAACTTAGGAGACGTGCAAGGAGTAACGGCCTGCAGATGCCTCTGTATTACACTGTGCAGACAGAACAGCCAGTGCTATGGAAACCTAATGCTACTGATGTGGGGGTTGGAAGAAGCAGTTAGCAAGATCTGCATCTCAGGAGGTCTGGCAGACTGGTAAAAGATTGCTATCCAACTTAGCTTACAGGGAAAAGGAGGAACGGCTGCTGTCCTATTCTTCTTTCCTTAGTAAGTAACAGAGTTAGAAGCGTAGAAGAGAGTTAACAGCATATCAACTTAAGGACGGTGTAGTAAATCAGTGTTATTTGGGTATATGAACAAACGTAACAGCCACACAGCCCCAAAATCCCTTTTCTCCCACTGGTGTCCAGTAGTCCCTTAGTTTGCTGACAGATCGGGCTGCTCTCTTCTCTTAAAGCAGCACTTGTCTCACTGCTTTGCTTCACAGTCAGAATTCTGACCTTCTGACCTTTTAATACCTTTCTTTCTTTCTTTTTTTTTTTTTTTTTAAATCTTTCCTTCTAGCTGCAGGTCAGAATGAAACCTCAACCATGGTCAAAACGGTGGGAGAGGCCGAAATACAACATAAAAGGAATAAAATTTGAGCTACCCGAGGAAAAAAATGAAGGAAGCACAGAAGTGGAAGCAGCCCTGGCTGGAATTCGATATGCTGCGAGAGTGCAATACTTCAGAAATAGAGGAATAAATACGGAGGGAAGCGAGTGAAGAGCTGAACAAGTAACAGCTTTGAGTTCAATGTAAGAATTGTCAGTTTTCAAGTTTCATATGCAAATAAAAGACAGTGAAATTTCAGCAGTTCTTGTCTGAATGTTAAACTGCCCCTTCCTGAAAACGGTGTTACAGTGTGTTCAGCCCTGCTTCTGCCTTCCCTTCTAAATCACAACTAACAGAAGGGGTTTGCAGTTACTGTGTTGTCACTTCCAAATAACTGTTTCTTCTGCCTTTGCCAAGTAGACAGGGGCCAATTGTGAAAATGCTTCACTCAGTAGGTTCAGAAGGGGGCTATGGCAGGGAAGCAGATGTACAGAAGCCCAGCTGGACAATCTGAGAGTAAGTGCTGCTTAGCTGTCCTGTAAAGGCACTTTTGAAATGACATCTGATAAAGCACCAATAGTAACCTGACAACAAAGCAGTAATACCAACGTTTTGAAACCAGCTTGCAAGAATGAAGCCAGATTAGCTGTTACTCCAGTCAGATTGTGTGAATGGGTGCAAGGTTCACCACAAAGTGGCACGGTAGGTTCTCAAAGATACTCAACTGGGATGGGGCTTCTGAGCTCCAGTAAAAATCGCCTTCCCCTGCTTACCAGTCATGACAAGTGACGTCTGCAGCCACTGGAAGAAGCCTCTACAGAGGTAAAGCGTGATAGAACCTATTCCAATTTCATAGCAGCACAAGACTAATTTCTTTGGGAGCAACTTTCCACATGAATAAGGAAGCAGAGGAGACAAAAGCAAGCACGGAGATCACATGCTTCAGCCGATTACTTATCAGTTGTATTTTCTTTGCACTCAGGAAAGTAGAAGTGCACAATTACTTACAACAGAACTCCTAAATCCTGCAGATAATGAAGCGCCAGCAGTGCCACAGTTTTTTTCCATACTTCACATAACATTCCTGTCGTGTTCAAGACTTGAAAGCGTTAAAAGTCTCATTAACACAAAAACATCTTTACTTTTCAAAAGAATTGCTTTGCTTGTATTTTAAAAGTCATTGTTGTCTATAACACTGATGAATGCTATTTACAATTAAAATAGTTTACAAAAATACATATTCTGTAATAAAAAACAACAGAACAACCATAGGGAATAAAAGCCCCCAAGAGTTAAATGGAAGACCCATACATAACATTTTAGAGAAGCAGGCAATTGCAAACTTAGCAGAATTTGTGACGCACTGCTGTTTCTACAGTAAAACATCCTTTTTATTCTGCAGCAGTAATATTTACTGCACATATATGAAGTTACACAACATTAGAAATCTAACATGGGTACAACAAAATGAGGTTTAATGGGTCTTAGCGGGAAGCAAAAGGTAAATGTCCTTAGAGAGCCAATTACTAGAAGGTAACTGGAGTTGTTGTTCTGCTTGTCTGATAAATGAGGGCGGGTGACAACTCCAGGTGTGTGCACAAAGTCCAGTCTGTATCTCAAGTACAAAGCTCCACTACAAATCATACTCTGGAGAAGAGTAAGCGTAGTTAAGACGTTCTCCTGTGCAACTTCTTACCTTCCTGAACTGCCATTTACCATCAGTAGATCTTCACAGATCAAACTTCTCACTGCACGCAGAATTCCTGCTTCTGTGTCAGGGTCAAAAAGCTATGAAGAACTCACTGTGAGTTTGGTAGAGCTATCTCATTAAGTGGAAAATAAGTTAGAGTTCAGTGACTCCGGGGTCAGAGTGATTTGGTGTGGTACTGAAAACAGCTTGTGAAGTTGTCTGCTCACCAGCAGTGGTAACGTTACAGGCACTTACTGCAGTCATCCTTCCCAAAAGAACAAAGCAATGAGGCTTCGTCATATATTTCAGAACACCTGCACTTCACACTGACCATTGTGATTCTGTCTAGGAGTAGATGGCATCAGAAGACAGTTGGAAAAAAAACCAAAATATTTCACAGTAAAACAACTGTAGGCAGTCCACTCATTAAACGTTACCACTTTTTTAGAGTGAGCATCAGGCTTGCTTCAGTAAAAGAACTGCTGCTTCAAAGAAATCCTTATTTCCTGATCACAGATTTAAGATGTTCCCATTTGCACTCTTCAGTGAGCTCTTCAGCAATACGCAGAGCCTTGACTTTCACCAACAGGAGAACAACTTCTTCAGTTTCATCACTATTACAAAAACAAGTTGACATAGCAACACATTCACACCTGACTTCAAAATCAATAAAGCTAAAACGTGCCTTGAGCTACACTGACCATTAACTGCACCCAACGTCTAGAGCCTCAAACTAGCCTGAACTAGTACTGCAAAAGCAATCCATTTTACATTATGGATTGCATCTTTAGTTCTACGTAGATGTTGGAAGTACATCACTGAAAGTGTTAAATGCATGAGGCTTGAGGAATTTAAGAATCATAGAATCATTAAGGTTGGAAAAAAACACAAAGATCATCTAGTCCAACTGTCAACCCATCACCACCATGCCCATTGAACCACGTCCCTAAAAGAAATATGAACATAAAGAATATGAGGAAGTGCTGCATCCCAAAGAACATGTTGTTTGTTACCTGTGGTTACTTCCTGTGAAGCATACGTGCTCACTGAACCAAATGCTGGCAGAAGTTCACTGACTCGGGGAGAGTTGACCCACTTCCAAGATTTTGGAACCACCTTTCTGGGAAGCATGCAACCACCTGTTCACCCAGAGAGTATTCTGAAAGAAAAAATAGAAAGAAAAAAAAAAGGCTTTCAGTAACACTAAGTCACACCACTTCTGACAGACTTCTCCTTTTGGCTAGTTCAGTTATTGTTGGCAGTGTTTACTCTTCAAAAAACAAAAACATCATTTTAAGCAGTTATTCCTAAAGCCTAGGAACCAATGCTTGCTTTGAAATTCTTTTATACACCAAGGTCATTAAAAAACAAACAATCAAACAAAAAAGAAATTTAAATGTTAAATAATTACACTTCAGACTACATCTGTCCCCATGGAAATAATACCTTTCACCTCTTTACACTTCTCTATGTTTTCTGGCCCAGGTGGTGTGTTGAAGAGGTTCAGAAGAAGGTAACGATTCAGCAGCTTGCTCAGTCCCACACCACGGACTGTGTCTTCCTATACAGTCCCATCCCAAAGGAGAACCTTGGAGAGCAGCTGCAGTAATGGAGAAACAGAACATGCATATCTGATGGCTGAGGGTGTGTTAGAACCTCCTTTCTAAACTTAAAAGATACCATGTCCATCCAATCTCAGTACTCAAAAAACAGGATTTATTCTCTCCAAACTGTCAGAAGATCCCCAACATAAGCACATTTTCAACCATTCTGCACATCACCACTTCTAAAGAGAACCCTGACAGTGAGGATGGAAAACAAACTGAAAGGAGAAAACTTCAATC
The DNA here is from genome assembly GCF_016699485.2 of Gallus gallus. Classification (NCBI taxonomy): domain Eukaryota; kingdom Metazoa; phylum Chordata; class Aves; order Galliformes; family Phasianidae; genus Gallus; species Gallus gallus. The sequence goes on along the minus strand of NC_052572.1, from coordinate 81,811,409 downwards.
AGCAGTGAAAGACCACTGGTCTCGCTTTTAGAAACATGTATTTGACAGGACATTTAAGTCAGGCAATACACAATCTCAGAGGGTGATACCAGAATCTTATGTCTGTTTCATGTCTGCCAGGTATCAGTACTAAGCTCCCTCTTGTCTTCCCTGCATCTGTCCATGACAAACCCTTACACAACAGCTTGCCCCAGGAGTGAATATGGCAAGTCCTCAACATTCCCAAATTCCCTCATTTTTCTACAGGAATGTGCAACATGGCAGCAGGAAGCCTATGCAGAGCTGTCACCATGGCCTTGTTAGCACACACAGCAGGGGAACTGGGATGTTAATGTGTTTTCCTGCATCTAAACCTCATCTTTAGTACGAATCCAAATACACTCATAGGGGAAACGAATCTAAGAGGGAACTGAATCACAGGCATTCAGACATTCCTAACTCTGCACTTTAGACTGAATAAAGCTATACTAATACGCTTACACGCACATGCAGGGATTCTACTCTACGAGAGCAACATGGGCACTGTATGCACATACTGAGGAAACAGACCTATCCACAGAGTGCCAATGACTGATCTCATGGAAGGTTAGCAGGAACAGATGATGAAATTAAAGTCTCTTGACTACATATCAGAGGTGGGTAAGCATAAACAGCTCACTGACAAAAATAGCTAACCTTCCTATTAAAATGCATTAAGTTCTCAGGAATCAGATTTGACTGAAGATACATTTCCTCAAAGACTACAGTCCCCTTTTAACTAAAATGACTTTCACAGACAAGATCGGTGCTTTTTCTTTACCTCAACAGCTGACCAAAACCGTCTGCCTTGGAATTTTGAACATGGCGATGATTTGTCTTCCACAGTGCTGGTCAGAAAAAGAGGAAGAGGAAATAAGGATTTTGTTTGACCTGAAAGGAAGACAAACAGACAATTCATCTCTTAAACACCGATGAATCACAACTATGTGACAACCAGAATAAAGGTCTAAGGAAACAGCTGTTAACTGAAACTCCTTGCAATACACAATGCAGTTGGAAACACTCGAGTATGTGTTTAATGGATTCTCAGCAGAACAGCACTGCTTGTAACCAGACAAACATGCTGCATCAGGCTTAGCAACACTCTTCTCCCAGCTGTGTCTTAACCCCACACCTACCAGACTCTTACTAGTTATCCCCTCTCTAAGAGTGTCCAGCAATAAGCATCAGCAATATCAACTATTTCAGGAAAGAAAGGAGGAGTCGGGAGTAGAAGGGGGAGCAGACCACCACAAATAACACAAGCCCTCAGATACTCTAAATTAAGATCACAAAACCAGACTCTGGGCTGTGCCCCATAAACTAAGAACTTTCCATTTATGAAAGCTTTTAGTTACAGGAGCAAAAAAGCACTAAGTTGACTGCGTAGTTACTCTTGTCAGAAAGAGTTAATAAACATTAATGTTTGGTAACTATTCCTACAGTGAAACAGTAGAAGGCACAATTGTTCGTGTGGAAAAGCAAAATGCTAATTCAGTTGAATGCAGGAGCCACTGTATATAATAGACACTAAGATCACGACTGCATTAAAGACCTGTGAGCAAGTATCAGCTTTAACCATCTTTCTTTCTTTCTTTCTTTCTTTTTTTTAAACAAAATCCTCTTGGATAACGAGATTAATGTATTTTCCAGCTATGAGGTTCTATTAAAAAAAACACAACAAAGCACCACAGCTACTATACAAACAGAACCTTATCTAAAGCTTTTTCCTGAAGTCAAGTGTGGCGACTGCATAAACGTTTGTTATTATTTCTTTTCATACTAAGGGCCTAAACATCAACTTAGTTTCACCTACTTTATGCTGGACAAACTCCCAGATTTACATGAGAATAAAACCAGAACTGGGCTAAGTGTATGTTACAGTGAATATTTACAGTGAAGTGCATACATTGCATCAAGAACTTCCTTCCCCATTACCACAGCAGCCTTTACCTGTTTTGCCTGACTGCATTCCCTTCTGGACAGGACCTGTTTTTCAAACACGTCATGGCACAGCTGTGTAAGGTTCTCAGTCTGTGAAGTCGATAAAGGATCCCACACATTCTTGGCAAATGCTGAAAAATAGGAATTATTTCATTCATGATATCCAAGTGGCTATCTGCTCTAGTTTCAAGGAAGCAAACATTCAAAAAGCTAAACCTTTCATTTGCAGTAACCTTAACAAGTAATTGTAACTATCAACATAATTTTACATGACCACTTATTTAAGGTTTCATTACCTAGCTGCAGTGAACGTTCTCAAGACAACCTTAGTATACCTATAATTTTTGGCAGGATAGTTTTTTCAATCACTGTAAGCAAAACTTCTTCATCAGGATCATCATCTCTTTTTGATTCAGACGGCTTTTTGGCATCGCTGAATCCTTCTACAGCTCTGAACCAGGGCATCTCTTTCAGGTCTGTAGAATTCTGCTGAAAGATCATTCCCGTTAGTTGTTCAGCTGTCAGGATTGAGAGAAAAACTCCATGCAGAAATATATCTAATGATACCAAAAGATTCTCATTTAACAGTCCTACATGGATTCTAATCACGGAATGGACCAAAGCAGCAAGCTAAAACTGAATGTAAAGCTAGATTTCAGAGGGTAGGGCTGTCAAAATGTCAGCAAACAACTCCACATTAATAAAGATGCAAGTGATTCATATACAAGCAACCTGACAAGAGGAAAAGATGTCCTCCTTCTAGTTAACAACACTTATCTCAAGCTCTGGAACGCCTCTATAACCCACGGCAAAGCTCCTGTACAGAAGTCTTCCCTGCAAGCAGCATGCCCCCGTCCTGCACTCTGGCAAACCCTTTTTCAGGAAAAAAAAAAGATACAGAAGACCACAAAAAGACTTCTGCGGTTTTGAACAACTGCACAGATTTAAATACCCATTACATTTCATATTTTGTATGTCTCTTAAAAGCTCAGACAGGAAAATCCTTCTTCTGTTATTCAGCAAATACGCACCGTGCCTCTCCCAGCTCCTCGTGACCTGCTCACTAAGGCAGTTCAAATCTCAATTTGAAATACATTCCAACTTTGGACAAAAAACTGATTAAACTAAAGAAGCCTACAGTCTTATCTATTCTTCCTAAGGCATTGGTCAAAATTGTTTGAAAGCATCAATTCCGTGCTGTAGAAAATAAACGATATACCATTCAAAAGGAGTATTTCTTCACTCTCCCTTGAAAATCCTTCTCAATACGGGAGGAATTTTGCTCTCATATCCTGACCAACCTTTGCTGTTCTGGAATTCAGTCACCTCTGTCAGAGCCAGTTCTTCATCACTCGACATGCCTTCGTGGTGACCAGCTGTTTGTGAACGCTCTCTCAGCTGCCGCCTGCAAGTCCTGCATTCTGTAATGAACTCAGGTGAGTTATTCACCACATACATACGTAAAAGAAAGCTCAGTGATATACTAAGAACACCCGGTGAGAGCAATAGCCTAAGGAAACACAGTGAGGAAGCAGAAGTAAGTATGCAACCCTAGAGACACAGACTGTAACAGTAAGGTACTTTGTGAGCTGCCAAAGGACATTAAAAGCATCTCTAGCGACCTTCACTTCACCACATTCATACTAGGAACTCCCCCCACCTGAAACACCAAACATCTAACATGGTACTCCATACTATCCCTGCCAGAGGTAGTCTGTAAGAAACTACTGCGCTCTCAACAGTCCGTCATCTCAGTTCCATGTAGCTTATGCAACAACTTGCATAGAAACTGAGACTGCATCCAAGTCTCACTGGGGCTAAAAAACGTTAGTCCTGGCACCACATACCAAAAGAGCATGCAAAAATCAACAATAAAATTATATTTATACCTATCATTTGCATAGCATACCTCTTGTATGTAATTATTGACATTACTTAACGTTAAAGGTTAACAGTTTGCTTCAAGCAAAGTGTTATTACATCGTTTTTCAACCAATAAAACTCTTAAGTCCTTACCTGTGCCTAAACAGTGATGAGTCAAGGCACCAATGCAACTGGAACGGTTTCAGAGCTCCCAGTAACTTAAGGTCAGCAGCAGACCCCGACGTTCAAAATGTAGCACCTGGCCTACGCTGATAACAGAGGGTAGGTTAGATGTTCTGATGCACCCACTGCCACCCCACCAGCAGCAATACCACCTGCCTATGTTTGTCATCTATGCAGTAATCACAACAATGTATTCCTATATATAATCACAATATCATTTATTCCAACAGCAGGGAAAAACCTACTTACAGTTTCGTGAACAGCCTCACTTCAACTTACGTTAAATTAATAGTACCTATTAGCATTCAGATTCCAACCAGCAGGAAGAAAACCTCCCATTAACAAACAGATGGTTTCCATGTACCTTGAGCTTTGGAAAGGAAAGGCATTTTTGCACGTGTGTGTATCATCTCCCTTAGTAACCGCACAGATTTACCTTCATCCCTGTGTAAGTAACAGGAAGCAGATACACACTTACTACAGTTAGATGTAATGATACGTACCTTCGATGCTCACACATTTTCAGAAGCTTCATCTTTTCATCACTCTCCAGTCCATCATTACTTGGTTTGCCATTCCCAGCTACCAGAAGACAGGAACAAGACAAAGAGGTGAATGCAGAACACTGATTCTGCTTCTGCTCTTCATTTGGAAACTAACCAAAGTAAGTAAAACCTCCTGATGAAAAATTCGCAGTGTCCAGCGTAAAGCACAGTCAGTATTATCAGTGAACTGTGGGACAGCTGTGGCTGCTCCCTCGTGCAGGGGGATTGCCAGGTCACAGCCTGAACCGGGAGGTGAGCACCTGAGTGAGCAGAGGGAGGGTCCCCAGATCTCTCTCCCCTTCTTGGTGACGCTTCCAGCTGTGCTTCCCAGAGTGCACTCACACTCAGAGTCTGCATGCTTTGCACCCACCCCACCTGCACACCAGTTAGAACCAGAAAGGGCTACATCCCCGAGCTCACTCTTCTCAAGCTGTTGCCCGTTATCAGTCAATCCTTCTTTGTCCTCCTGTTCTACAGTGCCTGCGTCCCAAACAAAGGCTCCACATCACCTTCGTTTGCTTTACACCTTGTAACAAGTGATGGAATACCAGCTCACCGCTTCCCAGTCCTGGATGGAAACGGACAGTGCCTACCACACTCTGTGGTATATGCCCACTGACAACAGGGAGGGAGAAAACATTACACATGAAAATAAAATATAATCCAAGAATTAACTGTGTGTTTCTACTTAAAGAATGAGATTTCAGTAAGAAAGTAACTGGTAACTTCATACTAACTTGTCAGGTGCTGCATATAAGTAGATTCCGTTTCCAGCTCATCTTGCCTTCGCTTCAGTACCGACATGACTCGTTGCTGAATAAGTGCATGTACAGCAGATTCTAGCTCAGTTATGTATTAAACAAACATAAACAAAGTGTTTATGTCCTTAAAACAAAGCACAAAATCCTTGCTAATAGCAGCACCTGCATCGGAGCAAAGAAGAACTGCAAGACTTACCCATACCAACATTTACAGAAGCACTGTGTGTGGACAAGATTCATGCTTTGGAAAACACCAAATGTCACTGACGTAGTGGTAGTTCTGAAGGTACCCCCACTGACATTTTACCCATATTCCTCTACACAGCACACTCCTAAAGAGCACAATATGGCAAGTGTAGCGACGTTACACTGAACAGATTCTACCCAAGTCGATGTGGGTAGGAATACAGCACACATCAGTGCGTCCCACTTAATTTATACCAACTTAACATCACCAAGCTATTACTACCAGACGTGTTCTCCCTCCCCTTCTTGTTACTTTCCAAGTAGGTCTCCCACTCTTGATAGTCTTTCACATTTGATTGTACTTGAACTCCCCGCATCATTTCATCCATTTCTTTCAGGTGATCAAGGCCAAAAAAAAAAAAAAAAAAAAAAAAAAAGCATACAATTCCACAGAAATATTTAGTCCACTTCAGTGGAAATTCTTTGAACACAAGCAGGCCAGCAGCAGTCTGTACAAAAGAGAATACATACACAGAGGTTCACACAAGTGAACGGCAGATGTTTGTGTTTCAGCTGCACGATGGTACGTGTTTCCGCGGTCTCTGGCGCCCCCGCGTGGCCGATCGGCGGAATGGCGGCCGCGTACGTTCGGTGCCGCAGGCAGCGGGACGCGCGCCGAAGCGCTGCGCGGACGTCGCCGTCGCTCTGCGCGGCGCATCCGCCGATCTCCGTCACGCTCAGTCCTCCGAGCGGCAGTGCGCGTGCGCCGCGGGGCTGTGTGCGCGGTGCTGCATGCGCAGCGCGGTGCCGAGCCCGGCGGGTCCTGGGATGCTGCGGTGCCGGGGCCGCTTCACGCCCGTACCGCGACCGCCCATCTCCGAGCCGCTCGGGTTCCGCTGCTGCTGAGAGCGCTTTGAAACGGCCGGGGGACGGCGCGGGGCTGGGGGGGGAAGGGGACGTCTGCTGGTCCGCCGCGGCGGAGAGCAATTTGGATGGCGCCGGGCGCTCAGGGGCAGCTGTGAGCCGAACCGGTCCGCTCCCGGGATGGGCTCGGGCATCGAACATCTAGTGGAAATAGATGAGGGGCAGCCTGGTTTAGAAGGAGGAGACCGCTGAGCCGGCGGTCCGAGAACCGGCAGGAGCGCTTAGGAGCAACAGTTGCCGGTTTGGAGTCGTCGGGCGCATGCTCGCTGTGACCTGGAGGACTAATCACAATAGAGAGCGGCGGATGAGCTGCACAGAGCGGTTACGAAGCCACTTCCGCATTCCTACGCGCACGCGTTGTGCCGCCTGCAGGACTGAGCAGCGGACAGCGGCAGTTCCGCGCATTGGCCACGAGGTGGCGGCAGAGACCGCGGAAAGAACCTCGACGGGATCGATGCGGCCCGCGGCGCAATCGCTGGCGGTCAGTGCTCTGTCGGGATGACGGGGGAAGAACACGGAATGAGAAGTGGGGGGCGGTGGGGGTGAAGACGAAGAAAACAGAGGGAAACTCCTCCAAACTCAGGAAAGCCGTGCTAAGAGCTTTACAAAAAGAAAATAATAATAATAATAATAATAAAAATTTAAAAAAAATTACTTTTTGCCAGCATCTGTTGCACTGTTTTTAAATACTCACGTACCAAAATGTAACTGCCCAGTACATTTAACGACAACAAAATTAAAGCACGTTGGCAGAAAGCAGAGCGCCATATTGGTATTGGTCACAGCTACCTCTGGAAGACGTGGTATGCAGACCCTCGGCCGCAGCAGTCGCTCCTGCCAGCACTCCCTTTCCCCCACGTCTTTCCCATTGGACAGTCTGGAGCCCTGTGTGGCAGAGGAGGAGAGAGCTGCAGGCAGAAGGAAAACGGGCTGCTGGGATTCCTCCATCCCACTGCCAGGTGTCTTCTCTGGCATTTTGGGGGTGGGAAGGGAGTTGTGGGAGCACCCGTGGGGCTCCGGGCAGGAGGGAAGGAAGCAAAGATGCAGCTGCAGGCAGCGGGCTCTGGGCTGGAGCAGTGCAGCCAGGCACAAACAGTGACAACGTACACACACAGATAAAAACCCAGCACAGAATCTGGCACTCTACAGTCCTCCCAAAGCTTGTTACTGCTTTTTAGGCTGCCCTACAGGTATTCTGTCCTATCCCCTTCATTCCCGTGTCTTGCCCCCTTCCATCACCCCGTGCCTTCCCCATTCCTTTTCCAGGCTTTCCCTTTCCTTTCCCCGCTTCCTTCCCCACGCCTTCCCCCTGCAACAGCCCCATGTTCTGCTGCTGTTCTCAGCTGACAATCCTTACACCACACTGTTCAAACACATCGGATCAGACTGCATACTGGCACTGATTTTAAAACAACAACAACAACAAATACATACACTATTATGTGTGGATAACAAACTCCTACCTGCTTGAAGACCAATAGCAGCTCCTCATCCTGCAGTAACTCCTGCACACGGCCAGGTCTCCCGTGCAGGGATTTGGCATCCGCAGTGGCTTCACAACATTGGATTTGAGTCTTTGACTTCCACCTCAATCTGCTCGACAGCAAACTGCCAGAAAGGAGGAAGAAGGAACGTGCCAGCAGTGGATGCGATCGGCAGAGCCAGCAGGGCATCCCCTGCTTCAAAGGGCACTCTGCCTTTCATCCCCACCGTGGGGCAGCCACTCTCCTGCTTTGCCTCTCCCCAGGGCCTGCAGGGTTTGTTCCATTGCATGCTGTACCCGCATGGCCAGCACGTGCTACGGAGCCCAAGTGGAACACCTGCTGCAGAACAAGTCTTCGCAAGAACAAGACCTACAACCCACATGAGCTCCCCCTACGAAACAAAACACTTGTGGCTACAGCCACAACTACAAGCTGTCTCAAAACTGTCAGGATACTTTGTTCCATCCCAGGATCCTTCTTCACTTGCAGGCCTTTAGGTCACCATCGCAGTCAAGACTAAAATTTAGGCTACATCCCAGCCACTCAGGCCTCCCGCTGCCATTCGCTTCTATGCTCGAGGGCCCCAGAAAAAGGCCCTGGGCCTTCACATGTGAAGCAATGCAACCTGACAGGACGGCTCTCTTGCTGAGCAGCAGTGCTTCAGGATTTGATATTCACAAAGGAACGGCAACACCTGAGCAACACAGAGGAAGGTAGCAGGAATAAAAGGGCAAAGCAAGGCAAAACCTCGGGGAAAGAAAGGGAAAGGTGAGAGGAAAATGTCACACAGCCTGCAAGGTGCCCTAAAGAGCCATAACAAAGTCTGGCAGCACTGCCGTGCTGTGCAATGACAAAGATTTACACGGTCCTTACCTGTTCAGGCAACCAGTCACCTAAGTTGGGTTCTGGGGAATTATGGGACATGCAGCTTTCCAATCCTCAGCAGCATATGGACAAGCAAGGAGAAGGACAAAAAGGATGGCAGAGTACTAACAACACAGACAGTGCATGTCCATGCAGACTCCCAAACCCACAGCTTCCTGGGTTGTTTCTGCTTTTGTAGCATTTCCGTGCTGTAGATGAGGAAAACGCTCTGCTGTTTGAGTCTTCTTCTGCAAGAGCCACCTACAGGTAAATTGCAGCTAACCTGCAGACCGAGCAGTACTGCCTGGCGTTGGTCAGGGGGAGCTCCTCCTGCCGCTGCTGGATGGTGATGCTGACAGGGCTGCAGATGCTCTGCAGGGCCAGCTCGTCGCTGGGAGCCAGGAATGGACACGGCGGGAGAGACGACAGAGCTGGCGGGGACCAGCCGAGGCATCCCTCACTCAAAAGCTTTGAAGTTGCACGCTGCTTCATGGCACTTTGTCCCCCACAACTCCAGAGCACTTCCAGCTCTTCCCTGGCAATTCACGGCTTGCACAGTGCCAAACGCAACCAAGAAAAAAAGGCAAGAAAGAAGCAAAGGCCATGGCTATGCACACAAGGGGCCAGGAAGGGTTCAGCTCCACAATGAAACCTGCACAAGTCAACTCAACAGATTCCAAGAAATTCATTGACATCTGACACAATTTGCAACGCCAGAAGAACTGCCACGCAAACAGCACCGTATTGGGAAAGCAGCACGTCCAAATCAGCCCCCTTGCCCTGCTCTACCCGCTCAGCCCAACACAGAAATCAAACACACAAACTCTCTTGCTTTGGCTCTCGGCAGCCATCAAGCTCATGCTTTAGTGACACAGAGAACTCCATCTCCAGCTACTGTGTGTCTCGCTAACCACAAGCTTGGCTGGGAGCTGTCGCTCAGCCTGACACCACAGGCCGAAAAGAAACGTACATAAGCAGATGCTCTTATCCACACGTGCAAATCTGGGGGCGAGGAATAAAAGGCTCACTGGGCCATGGGCAAAGCAGGGAGCAGATGATAGGCAGGAAACAGGAAGGAGTTCAAGACCAGCTCTCCTACACCAAAGACAGGGAGAGTTGAGTCAGCACCACGGGAGGACTTACGACACAGCTTGAGAGCTTACAGAGACCTGAGGTTGCCAAAGGAGGCCGCCAGGGTAACTCTCACCAGTCTTTTGCAGGGCTCTCACAGATGCTTGCGATGCTGACTTCCACTGCCTATGGCATTGGTAGAAAGCCCAGGTGGCAAATGCTCAATTGGTCTGGGTAACGCTTCTATGCTTCCACGGCTAGGACTGAAACAAAAGGAAAAAAAAAAGCATGCAGCCCTATGAAATTTGTCTCTCTACTGCTGCTAGTCAGCGTGACATCTACGATGAGCATTACGCGTCCCTGCACCCGACTGAAGATTCATCCAAGTCTGTGGGCACTGTTACCAGCAGTTCCCAGAACATCTTGCGCCACAAAATGCAGCATGCTCCTTTTTTTCACAGGCCCCTCGTTTCTCTCATCAGCCTCAGACTCACTCCACTTCAACTACACCCATCAGAACAGCCCTTCCGTTCTGCTGAGGTAGGAATCCACTGCTGGGATGTCCCCCACTCCCGTTCCCTGCTATGTCCAGCACCGGCGGGGAAAGGAAGAGACACTGCCATCACCTACCCAGACTTCTTGCAGGGCCTTCCAGACCCTCTCACATCACAGGGAGAAGCGGCACAGCTCTCGTGGCACAAAGCTCAGAGAAGGCTGCAGAAATCAAGGTTGCCACCAAGGTGCTGCTTTCAAACAACGTGACTTAGCGGGCACGAGACGGGAAAGACAAGGTTCCGGTTCAGAAGCCTCCAATCCCCGTGGATGTGGCTGTCTGCAAAGACCACAGCTGCCTGCTTTCCAGCAGGGGGACGCTCACCCACCAAAGCACTCACCCAGCAGATGCCTCTCCTACAATCATAGCATCAGCAACGTTGGAAAAGACCTCCATGATCATCCAGTCCAAACATTCACCTACCACCACCATTTCCTTCCCACTAAGCCACGTCCCTCACTACAACATCCAGTGTCCCTTGAACACCTGCAGGGACAGGAACTCTATCACCTCCCCAGGCAGCCCGCTCCAGCGGCTGACCACCCACTGGGAGAAGTTGTACTTCCCATCCAACCTCAATCTCCCCTCATGCAACCTGAGGCCATTCCTTCTAATCCTAGCACTAGTTCCACGGGAGAAGAGGACCACCCCCACCTCAACACAACCTCTCGTCACGTAACTGGACAGAGGGAGAAGGTCTTCCCTGTGCCTCCTCTTCTCCACACTAAGGAATCCCACTTCCCCCAGCCGCTCCCCATCACACTTGTGCTCTACACCCCTCACAGCTTCATTGCGCTTCTCTGGACACACTGCAGGCTTTCAGGGTCCCCCTTCTACTCAGGGGCCCAGAACTGAACACACTACTCAAGGAGAGGACTCACCAGTGCTGAGTGCAGTACAGTGGCGATGATCACTTCCCTGCTCCTGCTGCCTCCGGACCTTTGCAGTGCACTTCCACTCTAAACCGTTCCTTCTGCGCTACCGCTCGGATCCTCCCTTAGGGCTGGAGCTCAAGAGGT